>NC_092272.1:1955215-2217715 GCF_036320965.1 Panulirus ornatus | reverse complement strand
CGCCCCACTACACCCACAACACCCCCGCCCCCACCCACAATACACCCACCTCCTCTATCCGGGTTATGCCGTGGAGAAGCGCCACGTGTTCGCCGGGCTCAATATCCGGGTTAGGTAGACGAGGTAGCCATCTTGGTGGACGATCTTCAGTGGAAAAAAGGCGAGAATCTATGGGAAAAATGATTGGGTATACGATATAAGCCTAATATAGGGTGTCTCATATATATATATATATATATATATATATATATATATATATATATATATATATATATATATATATATATATATATCCCTATGAGTCCACGGGGAAAATGAAACACGAAAAGTTCCCAAGTGCACTTTCGTGTAATAATCACATCATCAGGGGAGACACACACACACACACATATATATATATATATATATATATATATATATATATATATATATATATATATATATATATATATATGTGTGTGTGTGTGTGTGTGCGTGAGTGTGTGTGTGCGTGTGTGTGTGTATGTGTGTGTGTGTGTGTGTGTGTGTGTGTAGGGCCAAATCCACCCTGGGCTGGGGTAATCTATTGTAGACCCGTTAACTGCTTAATTACGGAAAAGTATTAATTAGATTCGGTAAGAACCCCAGGCCAATAACCCCCCCCCCCAACCCCACACCCCCATGTAAGATGGGTGGGGTGGGGCGGGGGGGGGAGGTGGGGCGAATTCATGACCCCCAGAGACTAAGAGGAGCCCCCTCCCTCCCTCCCTCCCTTCCCTCACCCCCCCAGAGATTTTCTCAGAGGAGCCCCCTCCCTCCCTCCCTCCCTTCCCTCACCCCCCCGGAGATTTTCTCGGAGGAGTCCCCTCCCTCCCTCCCTCCCTTCCCTCACCCCCAGAGATTTTCTCGGAGTCCCCTCCCTCCCTCCCTTCCCTCACCCCCAGAGATTTTCTCGGAGGAGCCCCCTCCCTCCCTCCCTCCCTCCCTTCCCTCACCCCCGGAGATTTTCTCGGAGGAGCCCCCTCCCTCCCTCCCTCCCTTCCCTCACCCCCCCGGAGAATAGCCTGCCTCCCCCCTCACCCCCTTAGATTACCGTGGTGTTTCTGGGGGTTTGTTTAGCCTCGTCCTGTCGACGGGAGGGGAAAATGGGGTAAGGGTGTTTACTGTGGGCGCCAGGGTAGCAAAGGTTAGCGGGGTCGTTTGGGAGAGCAGGGTAGCAAAGGTTAGCGGGGTCGTTTGGAAGAGCAAGGTAGCAAAGGTTAGCGGGGTCGTTTGGGAGAGCAGGGTAGCAAAGGTTAGCGGGGTCGTTTGGGAGAGCAGGGTAGCAAAGCTTAGCGGGGTAGTTAGGGAGAGCAGGGTAGCAAAGGTTAGCGGGGTCGTTTGGGAGAGCAGGGTAGCAAAGGTTAGCGGGGTAGTTAGGGCGAGCAGGGTAGCAAAGGTTAGCGGGGTCGTTTGGGAGAGCAGGGTAGCAAAGGTTAGCGGGGTAGTTTGGGAGAGCAGGGTAGCAAAGGTTAGCGGGGTCGTTTGGGAGAGCAGGGTAGCAAAGGTTAGCGGGGTAGTTTGGGAGAGCAGGGTAGCAAAGGTTAGCGGGGTCGTTTGGGAGAGCAGGGTAGCAAAGGTTAGCGGGGTAGTTTGGGAGAGCAGGGTAGCAAAGGTTAGCGGGGTCGTTTGGGAGAGCAGGGTAGCAAAGGATAGCAGGGTAGTTAGGGAAAACTATATATATAGGGGATAGGGGAGAAAGAATACTTCCCACGTATTCCCTGCGTGTCGTAGAAGGCGACTAAAAGGGGAGGGAGCGGGGGGCTGGAAATCCTCCCCTCTCATTATTTTTTTTTTATTTTTCCAAAAGAAGGAACAGAGAAGGGGGCCAGGTGAGGATATTCCCTCAAAGGCCCAGTTCTCTGTTCTTAACGCTACCTCGCTAACGCGGGAAATGGCGAATAGTTTGAAAGAAAAGAAAGAATATATATATATATATATATATATATATATATATATATATATATATATATATGTGTGTGTGTGTGTGTGTGTGTGTGTGTGTGCTTGTAGAGCCAGACCTGTAAATCTAGAGTCCACCTTGTACTTCTAGAGCCAGAACTGCTCGTAGAGCTGGGATGTGTGGCTGTAGAGTAGACATGTAAAATTGTAGAGTCCGACCTGTGCCTCTAGAGTCAGACATATATAGAGCTTGGCCTGTTCCTTTAGAGTCAAACCTGTGTAGCGCCAGAGCTGGACTTGTAGACGACCAGGACCCAGTCGTCCTTCTTCCACACACACACACACACACACACTGGGAGAGGTCGTTGCTCTACTGGTCGTGCACCAGCTACGACTTCCTCCCCCCCGAGTGAGGTCGTTGTTCTATAGGTTTCGTCCGGGGCTTCGTCGTTCTGTGTCGTCCGGGGCTTCGTCGTTCTGTGTCGTCCGGGGCTTCGTCGTTCTGTGTCGTCCGGGGCTTGGTCGTTCTGTGTCGTCCGGGGCTTCGTCGTTCTGTGCCGTCCGGGGCTTGTCGTTCTGTGTCGTCCGGGGCTTGTCGTTCTGTGTCGTCCGGGGCTTCGTCGTTCTGTGTCGTCCGGGGCTTCGTCGTTCTGTGTCGTCCGCAGTGCGCCAAAATGGGCTCTCAGGTGGAGGAAGTCATGTTGCACAGAACTTGAAAAAGAAAAAATTAATGGAACAGTTTAGGGTTGAGTGTCGTTCGGTGACCTGGGGTTGTGGTGACCTGGGATTGTGGTGACCTTTGGTGTGTGACCTAAGGGGTTGAGGGGTTGCTCCATGGTCTTGGGGTTGAGTGGGGAGGTCCGTGTGACCTGGGCTTGGGGGGGGGTCGGGTCGTCGCTTCATGACCTGGAGAGGAGGGGGGTGGGGTCGTCTTTCCATGACCTGGAGAGGAGGGGGGTGGGGTCGTCTTTCCATGACCTGGAGAGGAGGGGGTGGGGTCGTCTTTCCATGACCTGGAGAGGAGGGGGTGGGGTCGTCTTTCCATGACCTGGAGTTTTTTTGGGGGGGGAGGGGGAGAAGTTGGCCCGCCACAGGATGCTGTGGTGGGTGGGGGGAGGGAGGAGGTTGGGGTGAGAAAGTTTTGAGTCCCAATTGTTTCGTTTATCATATAAACCCACAGGCCTTCTCCCTCTCCCTACCACTCTCACTCGCTCTCCCAAGCTGTCTCCCATCCTCCATTTCCGCCTATCTACCGCCTCCATTGGGAGAGGAAATGGGTAAAGGAGGTGTCTAGAGACGGGAGGTGAGAGGAAGAAAGCGTACATATGTAAACACGAAGACTAGACCCAGAAATTGAAGTCAGGGAAAGAAAGAAATTGAGGGAAATCTTGAATGAAATAGGTATGGATGAGAACGAAGACAAGGAGGAGGTCGAATGGTAAATAGATTAAAGTGGGAGAGAGAGAGAGAGAGAGAGAGAGAGAACTAATCTTCCTTGAAGTCATGTCCACAAAGATCAGAAGCGCTCTGGTTTTATTACACTCTCATCCTTAAATCTATATTCCTGCCCTTAGAGATAGCTTAAAATAGCATGTATGTTTTTCCCCCCTTGTGTGCTGTCCGCTACTGGAAATAATAAGACCACAAAAATCTAGTGCTATAACCTCAGAACATCCCCTAACTTCCTCCCATGTTGTAACTTCCTTGTCCACCTCAAATTCTCCAGTGACGTAACTTGTCATGTAACTTCTCCAGTCCAATGAGCTCTTAACGTAGCAATCCTCTCCATTCGTATGAACTCGGTAGCACAGCAAACCTAACCTAACTTCCACCAGGCCCCCTCGTGTTGTAAGCTTACGACACCTCTTGTTATCACCCTTGTGGTCAAGATAACACTTTTTTCCCCCGCCCTCCAAAGTTTTTTCCCCCCCGAGACAACACAACGCCCTAGTGGTGTGTTCTAATGCCACAGCAACGTCACCAAGGGTGAAAATATGGCTCCCCCTTTGTGGTATTTACGAGATATTGCTGGACGTCTCGGGGGGCTGTCGCAGCCCTTACGTGTGAACGTATGTCGCTTGGCGCCACCGTCGCTCACGCTGCTTGTCGTCTCTTCGCTAATTACTGCAAGTTTTAGTGGCTGGTCGCGACGGCCTGCATGGGCGGGACCAGGCCATTCACGGTGACTTGTGGTAGGGGGTGGGTCCTTGTTAAGGGGCCAGTTGACATCCCCCCCGTCTGTTGTGGTCCTCTTGTCACGGACCCTCCTTTCTCTCCTTCCCTCCCTATCTATCTATCTATCTATCTCTCTATATCTCTCACCATGGCGTCAGTAACCCCTTGCCCTTCCCCCCAACAGGTTTGGGTCTGACGCAGCCGGACGAACCCGTGGACGAAGACTCCTACGACGGGTATGAGTACGAGGAGGAACCCGTCGAATACGGGGACCCACCTGAGTTCGCTGTCGGGCCCCAGCACCTGGTGGCCACCGAAGGCTCCAGTATCAGCATACCCTGCCAGACCACGGAGGAGTGTGAGTATAACATGGTATATTATGCTTATACTCGCCCATAAGTCCACGACCTACACTCAGAAATCACATCCCAAATTGGCACAGCAACAGTCATGGAAGGCTGGATCAAATGCTACCCCCTAACATCAACAGGTGCAACATGCATAAAAGGAGAAAACTCCTTAAACATGTGTGTGTGTGAGTGTGTGTGTGTGTAGGGGAGAGGGGGGTATATTAATCCGGGGAAGCAGTGCTGGCATGTGAAAGAAGTGTGTGTGGCATGAGGAAGGTGAGAAGTGGGCAGGTGAGAAAGGGTGTGAGGGGTGAAAGAGAAGAGAAAAAAAAGAAGAGAGGTGTATGGGTAGTACAAACAGAAAAGTGTGCAAGTGATTGGGAACTGTACAAAAGAAAGTGGCAGACTAAGAGGAAAGAACAGGGATTGAAAAACAAAGAGGGCAAATGAGCATTTGAGTGAATGATTATCAGCCAACTTCAGAGAGAATGAGATGATTTGGAAGGAGTGTAATAGAATGAGGGAAAACAAGAGAACAGAATGTATTATCAGAGCAAGTGTATATTTGCCCAACATATCTTTTCTTTGGATATCTTCAGAGCAACTTCTTCCTACCTTATAGTAACTATTAGATGCATGATGTTCCCACACTGTAACAGGCAGTCCTCCTCTAATCATTTTTTGTTCCATATTATCATATGTTTAAGTATATGAGTCAGTCACTTTATGAGGTCCTCATGCTGGAGCCTCATAGAATGGGAATTTTGAGACTTGAAAAAGTAATATTAGGTACCAGAAGTCAATCAATTTTGAGATGTTTATACATCAGACATTACTCTAATCTCTTTATAACTATTTCCCCCCTTTCTTATGCAGCGCCCTATGTGATCATTATAAAGAAAGCAGAGACAGAGACAGAAGAGCAGCAGCTGCTTTTTGTTGGGTTTGTCAGAGTACCCCGTTCACGCAGATTTAAGCTGAATGGAGGCCAAGTGGAGATCGCCAACCTCAAACCCTCTGACTCGGGTACCTATGTCTGCCGAGTTGAGGCCGAACCCCCACTGGAGGTAAGACATAGATTATTACTGTAATTGTAGTTGTATGAAACTTAGTGGCAGCACCAGCCGTGGAAGTGAAGTGAACAATGTTATTAAACCTGTACTAGTTGTAATACTGTAGTAGAAAATGGAATCCCATTGCCTTTAACTTTTTGAAATAAGAAAGTGTTTCTTCCCTGGTAGGGAAAAATTAACACAAAGCCATGCATTGAAGGCTACATTCAGACTCTGTTTCCTTCTGCAGGGAAAGGAACATGGGTGTCTTTTTTTACCACAGTAAAGGGGACATAGGAGTCTTTTTTCACCACATAGAGAAAGACTTTAATTCATGAGCACTCATTATGGAAAGAGACCTTAAATGAGTTTGACATATGACCTCTGAATAAAATCCTGATGGACATATGTACTTAATTTAGTGATCCTTCTTTGAGATGTTGTTAGGTGATTCAGACAAAGGAACAAAAAGTTTTAGTGTTGATAATGGTTGTGTTAATGGTAATAACAGGAGTAGATTCTGTCAGTAAGGTTGTTGTAAACATGTTATTATTGTAATGATGCTAATGGTAGAAGTAAAGGTACTAATAGTGATAGAAATGGTACTCATTATTTTAGCAATATATATATATATATATTCTTTTTATTATTATTTTACTTTGTCGCTGTCTCCCGCATTAGTGAGGTAGCGCAAGGAAACAGATGAAAGAATGACCCAACCCACCCACATACATGCATATATACAGACACGTCCACATACGCAAATATACATACCTATACATCTCAATGTATACATATATATATATACACACACAGACATACATATATACACATGTACATAATTCATACTGTCTGCTCTTATTCATTCCCATCACCACCCTGCCACACATGAAATAACAACCCCCTCTCCCCACATGTGCGCGAGGTAGCGCTAGGAAAAGACAACAAAGGCCACACTCATTCACACTCAGTCTCTAGCTGTCATGTATAATGCACTGAAACCACAGCTTCCCTTTCTGCATCCAGGCCCCACAAAACTTTCCATGGTTTACCCCAGATCCTACATATGCCCTGGTTCAATCCATTAACAGCACGTCAACCCTGGTATACCACATTGTTCCAATTCACTCTATTCCTTGCACGCCTTTCACCCTCCTGTATGTTCAGGCCTCAATCGCTCAAAATCTTTTTCACTCCATCCCTCCACCTCCGATTTGGTCTCCCATTTCTCCTTGTTCCCTCCACCTGTGACACATATATCCTCTTGGTCAATCTTTCCTCACTCATTCTCTCCTTGTGACAAAACCATTTCGATACACCCTTTTCTTTTCTCTCAACCACAGTCTTTTTATTACCATACATCTCTCTTACCCTTTCATCACTTATTCGATCAAACCACCTCACACCACATATTGTCCTTAAACATCTCATTTCCAACACATCCACCCTCCTCTACACAATCCTATCTATAGCCCATGCCTCACAAACACCCATTTTTGCTCTCCAAGATAACGTTCTCACTTTCGACACCTTCTTCAACGCTCCCAGAGCCTTTGCCCCCTCCCCCAACCTGTGACTAACTTCTGCTTCCATGGTTCCATCTGCTGCTACATCCACTCCCAGATATCTAAAACACTTCACTTCCTCCAGTTTTTCTCCATTCAAACTTACCTCCCAATTGACTTGTCCCTCCACCCTAATGAACCTACTAACCTTGCTCTTATTCACATTTACACTCTGCTTTCTTCTTTCACACACTTTACCAAACTCAGTCACCAGCTTCTGCAGTTTCTCACCTGAATCAGACACCAGCACTGTATCATCAGCGTACAACAACGGACTGCATACTTGCCCCTCTTTCCAAAACTCTTGCATTCGTCTCCCTAACTACCCCATCCATAAACAAATTAACACCATGGAGACATCACACACCCCTGCCGCAAACCGACATTCACAGGGAACCAATCACTTTTCTCTCTTCCTTCTCGTACACATGCCTTATATCCTTGATAAAACCTTTTCACTGCTTCTAGCAACTCACCCCCCACACCATATACTCTTAATACCTTCCACAAAGCATCTCTATCAACTCTATCATATGTCTTCTCCAGATCCTTAAATGCTACATACAAATCCATTTGTTTTTCTAAGTTTTTCTCACATACATTCTTCAAAGCAAACACCTGATCCACACATCCTCTACCACTTCTGAAACCACACTGCTCTTCCCCAGTCTGATGCTTTGTACATGCCTTCACCCTCTCAATCAATAACCTCCCATATGATTTGCCAGGAATACTCAACAAACTTATACCCCTGTAATTTGAACACTCACCTTAATCCCCTTTGCCTATGTACAATGGCACTATGCATGCATTCTGCCAGTCCTCAGGCACTTCACCATGAACCATACATACACTGAATATTCTCACTAACCAGTCAACACTACAGTCACCCCCTTTTTTAATAAATTCCACTGCAGTACCATCCAAACCTGCTGCCTTCTTTTTTCATACATATTTGCCATTTCTCGCATTAACAAGGTAGCGTTAAGAACAGAGGACTGAGCCTTAAATGGAATATCCTCATTTGGCCCCCTTCTTTGTTTCTCTTTTTTGTAAAAAAAAAAAAAGGGAGGGGAGAGATTACTTCCCACGCATTCCCTGCGTGTCGTAGAAGGCATATGATAGAGTTGATAGAGATGCTCTGTGGAAGGTATTAAGAATATATGGTGTTGGAGGCAAGTTGTTAGAAGCAGTGAAAAGTTTTTATCGAGGATGTAAGGCATGTGTACGTGTAGGAAGAGAGGAAAGTGATTGGTTCTCAGTGAATGTTGGTTTGTGGCAGGGATGTGTGATATCTCCATGGTTGTTTAATTTGTTTATGGATGGGGTTGTTAGGGAGGTGAATGCAAGAGTTTTGGAAAGAGGGGCAAGTATACAGTCTGTTGTGGATGAGAGAGCTTGGGAAGTGAGTCAGTTGTTGTTCGCTGATGTTACAGCACTGGTGGCTGATTCGTGTGAGAAACTGCAGAAGCTGGTGACTGAGTTTGGTAAAGTGTGTGAAAGAAGAAAGCTGAGAGTAAATGTGAATAAGAGCAAGGTTATTAGGTACAGTAGGGTTGAGGGACTAGTCAGTTGGGAGGTAAGTTTGAATGGAGAAAAACTGGAGGAAGTGAAGTGTTTTAGATATCTGGGAGTGGATTTGGCAGTGGATGGAGCCATGGAAGCGGAAGTGAGTCATAGGGTAGTTCAGGGGGAGGAGGTTGCAATTTCATGTGTGGCAGGGTGGCGATGGGAATGGATGAAGGCAGTAAGTATGAATGTGTACATGTGTATATATGGATAAGTCTGTGTATGTATATGTATATGCACAGGGGTCCCGGGTTCGATCCTGGCTGTTGGAGGTTTGTATGTTCTATGAAGTTGCGCGTTCATATGCACTTTATTCGTATGTATATGTATGTATACGTTGAAATGCATAAGTACGTATATGTGCGTGCGTGGATGTTTATGTACATACATGTGTATGTGGGCGAGTTGGGCCATTCTTTCTTCTGCTTCCTTGTGCTACATCGCTATGCGGGAGACAGCAACAAAGTATAATGTAATATTGGTGTATTAGCTGTGATGAATTGGCAATCATTGTATTAATATTTGTATTAACGGAAATGGATGTAGTGATAGTGATGTAGTAGTTACTGTTATAGCAGTATATGCAAAAGAAGCAGATGACGTATTCATGATACTAGTAGTAACATTTAAAGTGCTTTGTGCTGGATGAAGTACTGGGGTGTTGTATGTAAAATTAGCTGGCCTTGAATATGGCATACAGCTCCAATTGAGGTCACTTCAGGCTGATATACCACTTCACCTCCAGTTCAGAATATCAGCAGCCACCAGTGGGAGTTCAACAGGTGTGCCATGTGACTCTGGCTTTGCCTTCCTCCTGCAGGAGCTCACAGAACCCAAGTATCAACTACCTCCTACAGGAACCTCATGTGACCATGAATTACACTGCATGAGCACCATGGGATCCCAACAATCCGACAATGCCTCTTCCCTCCTGCAGCAGTTCCCTGAGTCCTAAGCAGTTTCTACCCTTCTGCAGCAGCTCCACAGAACCCTAGGAACATTACTTTTTTCAAACATCAGCATCACAGGATTCTGGCAAAGCCTTTTCCCTCCTGCAGCAGCACCATGGTACCCCAGTCATGTGTCTTTCCTCTGGCAGCAGCATTAGAGGACTTTAACAGTGCCTTATCACTCCAATAACACATCCACATGACTGCTCTTTCACCCCTCTTCCTGCTCCAGCACAAGCAGCAGCAATTTCTGAAGTAACTACATGCCTTTGTCCTTGTTGATATAGTTCTTGATGTTACTAGTCTCACAGCCCTTCTCACATTCTCACAGTTCTCATATTTGTAATGAGTGTACACATATATATCTGTGAGTCAACATGATCATGTTGACCCTTGAAGAGACCGAGAAAGGTTATGATAAAATTTTGGTGCTTTTCAGCCCAACCAAACCATACCTTACCATCAATGTTCTCTCACTTTTTCTGGAGCCAAGCTATGCAGTTTCTTTGTAAATGACCTTATATATACTAACAGTACCCTAAAACCCACATGCAGCTGGATATCTCGCAACAGGAGTTGTCTCTGTTGACTGCCATCATGCCTCCACTGCTACCCTTCCCTGTTCTTTCCTTGCACAGGCCCTGGTTACACTAGCTCTGCCCACAGGATGTCATCATCGCTACCTAACCAACCCAGGGACCTCTGATCCCTCCTCATTTCAATATAGCAAACTGCACTGTACTGTACCATGTACCACCATCGCCACATGAAGATTGCGGACCTGCTTTCTCTACTGCCCATCTCCCTCACCCCACTCCGCCAGCACTGGTCTTTCAGCTGCCAGAAGCATTTACCTCACTTTCAGCATATATCTACTTTGAGGAAAGGATGGGAGAGGGAGCACTATAGCTGTACACTCTTATCATTCCAAAGCCTATTGTACCCACAGTTGTAATTCACATAGGGGGATCTACATGGTATGCAGCTCTGTGATGGTAATTTACAGCTGTAGAACATGTCAATTTACCCAAGTGGCACACATGCTTTACCCAGCTGGCACACACTACATGCATATAGCCCTGGGTGCAGTGATGTAGTGACATGTGCAAAATCAATTGGCCTTGAGTGTATCTCACACCTGGCACATGGATCACCATGAATTCTGCAGGAGCTGTCTGGGACCCAGGCATTGCCTTCATCTTACAGAAGCTTCCTGGAACCCATCATCATTACTCCCTCCTGCAGCATCAGCTCCTTGGGACCCCAGCAGTGCCTTTTCCCTTTCGCAGAAGCACTACAGGACACGAGCAACACTTATTCCCTCCTCTAGCTGCAGTCAAGGACCCTGACAACGTCTCTTCCCTCCTCCAGCAGCAATACAAGACCCCGGCAGTGCCCCTTTCCTCCTGCAGCCAACGCCTCTCCCTTGTGCCATCAACTCCACAGAACCCCAGAAATACCTCATCCCTCCAGCAACAGCAATATGGAACCCTGTCAGTGCCTTCCTCCTCCAGCAGCTCCAAAGGAACCTAGCAGTGCCTAATCCCTCTAGCTGCAGCATAGGCATAGCACTTAACTCTTCCTGCTCCTGCACCAGCAGTAGCATCTCTCCTAGTACCTACACACCTGTATCTATATTAATATAGTTTTGGTTGTGGTACCCATGTTTTTGTTCCCTGCTGTCAGTCTTCATATTCCAAGAGTGATGACAGACACCCATTATTTGAATGTTACAGACATAAAAAACAATGTCAGAACAGTATGCTTCAAAGTTGTGTGGGGAAGCACGGTTAGATATCATCTGAAATTATCATGGTCAAGTTGATATTAGCAAATGATGCATTGATTCAGACACCACAGTAATAAGGCCTGGTTAAAAATTAGATAAAGAAAATGCAGTACTTCCCCTTTTCAGCACCTGAATATGTTGAGCAAAACAGGTTGTAGGTTGCATGATGATTATATCTAGGAATGCCATTAAAATGATAATAAACTAATATTGATTATTCATAGGAAAAAAATAGTGTGGAAAAAATAGTTTTAAAAGTGCTTAGAAATAAATACAGGAAAGATGTCATGGACATAATAATAAATGTTATAATCCAGTGTATACTAATGATGTGTGTTTTGCAGTTGAAACACGAACTGGATGTACAATACGCACCTAACTTCACCAAAAAGTCTGCAGAGCAGCAGGCAGTGGTGAAGGGCGAAAGCGTGCGTCTGGAGTGTGAAGCAGATGGTAACCCCACACCCACCATCCGCTGGACACGCCAGGAAGGAAGATTACCATCTGGTGAACACGAGGAAGAGGTCAGCCACATTTCTCACCTGGCAGCCCACTCTCTTCATCATTAGGCCATTTCCTTTGCCCACTGAACCACCATCCATCCCTCTGTGAAACTTCTGTTGTTATAGCCAAAATCCTTTGTGACTTAGAAACTCTTTTATTGCAACACTTACCTGTTGAAGAAGTGGCTGAGACAAACAGAAGTACTTTCTCCTCAGTTGACAAACTCTTTAACCTTCAAAACCTTTAATGCCCTTTATTTTTCATTTTTGATGTGGTGAATGATTTTTAGTGATCAATCAGACTACCCTTCCAAGACATTTTTCATGTACTTAGGCATATTCATGTTAGTTATGACATACTCATCAACTGAAACTGTCTAATCACACACCTAATCATACACCTACACTAGTATTTCTCATGACATGCACCAAACAGTAAAGAAGTATCATCTATAGTCTTTCCATCTGTTTTTATGAGTGTGACTTGATCTATCTTTTATTAAATTTGTTAATTGATATGTGTTTCAGGAGAAAGGCACTTAATGATGGACTTCTCCAGTACCAGTTGATTTGTTTAATTCAGAGTTAATGATGTATAAGATTAATGTTCATTTTAATGATTATTACAGCATTGAGAATGCTTTATTAATTGTTCAATTAACAGTCTTTAAATCGTTTAGATGATTAAATGATTTGCTTACATTGAGGAGTGGATTTAGCATCAACTACTACATTCTTTAGTGGTTCAATACTATTAGAATTTATTCATTGAATTATTATGAAATTCTGTTTTACAGTAAATTAACTAGTTACTGATCTATTAACTGACTTTTTAATTAATTAATCAGTGATGACATGTATACATCTCAGGACTTAAAAATGATGTTTTAAATAAGTAATTCATTGCCAAAAATGGTACTGTCACAAAGCTTAATCCTTACTGTTTGTAGAAGAGATTGACATAATGAAATAGTGTTGTTATGAGGCATTATCATCACCTGTAGCAGAACAGATTTGTTAATTGAAATGATTGATAGGCTGCATAATTTCTGATGACCACCCTCCAACATGTGTCATGGTGTCAATCTGTGATCTGTTAGCTGTAAAAGGAATTTACTGAATACATGACTATTAGAAGGAAGAGTTTGACAATGTATGTGGGTTTTTCAGGGTCTAAGCATGACGCTGGAAGGTGTGGACCGCCATGTAGAGGGCACTTATGTCTGCTCCGCTGAAAATGGTATTGGTGAACCAATCACTGCATCAATGTCTGTCATCGTAGAGTACCCACCAGAAATCTTCACTGAGAAGGTCAGTGTAGAGAGAGATGTAGGATTGCCAAGGGAAACAGGTAGAAAAATTAAGGGAGCTATTGGAAATGATGCTGTTAGTGAAGTTAATTTACTGATTAATATGGTCTGAACACTAAATAGATTTGGTGTCATAACATAGGAAATTTAACAGTTTTATGGCAGCATTGCACTTGAGATGGATTTGTTCCAAATTCTCATTATAATTGCTACTGTTTTTTTATGTGCCACACTTCTCACTGATAATTATATGCATGCCAAGTTGCAAAATATATTACATACTCACCAGTGTTAATAATTCAACTTGTCATAAAAAAGATTCTCAGTAGTGCTTGCATTACCTGCCGGCCTTTTTAACATCCAGTTCAGCATTATCATTAACCATTACAATGAACAACCAAGAGAAAATACTTGAAAGGAAATTGGATGTGATGATTACATTATCTTCATAGTCAGTCGGAGGTCGTACCTGATCAGTTAGCAAAGCACACAAACCCCCTTTATCAGTGTAAAGTCAAGAAAGCTGTTATATGGGATGACAGCGCTACATTAATATCTGTGTCCTATCTTTTTACAAGGTAAAGTTTGCAGAGACAGGAAGATTTCTTTACAAATGTGTGGTATATTTCATTCAGTTTAATCAGTACTGTGGTCTTAACTTTTATCAAACAATTTTGCACTTTGTAATACTTTAGACTGCAGTACTAACAAATTTCTGTGACTTTTATCATGAGGATATACCCTAATCATTACTTTCTTTATTCACTATCAATAACATGAGTTAATCTGTTAAAATGAGTAATTACATGCAGTTAGAATGCCAAAATATATGATTCCAAAACTTAGAAACTTCAAAAACCACTGGTCCAACACTTTCAAGATTGCTTTACCTTCAACGTGAGTTTGGCCACTATCTATTGTGAACTGTTCTTACCGTCTAAACACATGGGGGGTAAAGCTCATGCTTTTCTTAGTTATTTGTGCAATATTTATATAAATTGTGCCCATTAATGACATCCAAAACTGCATCCAAATGTTAGTGCTGTGTGTAGTGCTAAAGAAAGGAAGCATGCTGTGTATACCAGTACCCATGAAATGAAAAACAAAACACACTGTTAAAGGCTTCATTGTGTTCAGACAGCAGTCTGTGACTCATTTTCCAAAGATCCATAAAAACCCAAAATCCACACATTACTTGATTCCAGGAATTATGAATTTTTTGATATTCAACTCAGAAGCAGAAATTCCCAAAAAAATCTTTAGTCACTAAGTTTACAGAAGGATATGAGTTATAGGATTAAGTGATATGAGTCAGGCATAATGAAGGACTACTTGATATCATAAATGATAGCATTAGCTTAATGATTAGGTAAATGTGGATTGTCGATATATCCTCCAACTTAGAATGGATAATCTCTCTTGAACTTGTATGTGTTGCCTGTCTTCCTATTAGTGTGTGATACTTGTCGGTGTTCAACACATTAGGTGTCAGATGTAAGGTGGACAGTGTACCGAGTCATATGAGCTTACTCTTTCTCTACCGACAGGCAATTGTGCGCACTGGAGAGGGTGACAGGGTGGAGCTGGTGTGTATCATTCATTCTCGGCCTACCGCTAAAGTTACATGGAGCAAAGACAATGAACCTATTACCCTTGATAGTCACCTGGAGGAACAAGATGGAGGCCACCGTCATGCCCTTAAGATATCTCAGGTCACTGAGGATGACTTTGGAGAGTACGTATGTACAGCTGTCAACCAGTATGGAACTGTCAAAAAGTCCATACACATGACAGGTGAGGATCATTATCTCCATATACATAACATGTAAAGAATATCTAAGTCTAGATATCTAAATCTTTTTCACTCCATCCTTCCACCTCCAATTTGGTCTCCCACTTCTCCATCCCTCCCCCTCTAACACATATATCCTCTTTGTCAATCTTTCCTCACTCATTCTCTCCATATGTCCAAACCATTTCAGCACACCCTCTTCTGCTCTTTCAACTATACTCTTTTTATTTCCACACATCTCTCTTACCCTTACATTACATACTCAATCGAACCACCTCACCACATATTGTCCTCAAAGATTTCATTTCCGATACATCCACCCTCCTCTATACAACCCTATCTATAACCCATGCCTCACAACCATATAACATTGTTAGAACCACAATCCATTCAAACATACCCATTTTTGCTCTCTGAGATAACATTCTCTCCTTCCACACATTCTTCATAGTTTCCAGAACCTTTGCCCTTCCCCCACCCTGTGACTCACTTCCGCTTCCATGGTTCCATTTGCGGCTAAGTCTACTCCCAGATATCTAAAACACTTCACTTCCTCTAATTTTTCTCTATTCTAACTTACATTCCAATTAATTTGTCCCTCAACTCTACTGAACCTAATAACCTTGCCCTTATTCACATTTACTCTCAATTTTCTCCTTTCACACACTTTTCCAGACTCAGTCACCAACCACTGTAGTTTCTCACATAAATCAGCCACTAGAGCTGTATCATCAGCAAATAACAACTGACTCACTTCCCATACCCTCTCATCCACAACAGACTGCATACTCACCCCCTCTCCCAAACTCTTGCATTTACCTACCTAACCACCTCATCCATAAGCAAATTCAACAACTGTATCATATTATATTATATGGTTGCAAGGGTTGTGGGGAGTGTGGTGTATGTTTTGGAAATTAAATTTTTGAGGACAGTATGTGGTGTGAGGTGGTTTGATCAAGTAATGCAAGGGTAAGAGAGATGTGTGGTAATAAAAAGAGTGTGGTTGAGAGAGTAGAAGGGAGGGTCTTGAAATGGTTTGGATATATGGAAGGAATGAGTAAGGAAAGGCTGACAAAGAGGATACATGTGTCAGAAATGGAGGGAACAAGGAGAACTGGAAGACCAAATTGAAGATAGAAGGATGGAGTGAAAGTTATTAGAGTGATCAGGGCCTGAACATGAGGGAGGATGAAAGGTGTGCAAAGGATAGAATGAATTGGATCAGTGTAGTGTACTGGGATGAATTTGCTGTCAGTGGACTGAGCCAGGGCATATAAAGCATCCAGGGTAAAGCATGGAAAGGTCTGTGGGGCCTGGTTGTGGCTAGGGAGCTGTGGTTTCGATGCATTACACATGACAGCTAGAGAATTAATGTGGGTGGATGTGGCCTTTCTTTGTCTGTTCCTGGGAAAGGGCAATCAAGTAAGAATTTTTTTTATACTTGTTTGCACTTTCCTGCATTGGTGATGTAGTGCCAGGAACAGATGAAGAAATGGCCTTATTTGCTCACTTCCATTCTCTAGGTGTTTATTCAATTAATCATTATTCTGTGTGGATGGGGGGGAGGGTGCAACTTACACATCTCCTGCATGTTGTATAAGGTGACAGAGTCAGATATGGGGGGTAGAAATCCCCCCTCTAGTATTATCACTTTCTAAAAGTAGGAATGGAAGAAGGAGCTAATCGAGATTTCCTCAGAGTCTCATTTCCTGGTGCTACTTAGGTAAGGTAAGCTGATATGAAGAAAATCATGTGCAGTAGTCTTCAAGGTATACAATATATTTACTTTGATCACGTTACCTCCTCTCTCCAGGCCTTCCGAAGCCACCCCACTTCACCAGTGACCCAAATGGAGGTGAAGAAAACACTTACACCCTCACTTGGGAAACTGAGAGCTACTACCCCATCCTCGAGTATCGTCTTAAGTACCGCAAAGCCAAGGTAAGCACCCACAGAGAAGGGAATAACAATGATAGTGACGTATAGGTTAGGGAAGGGCATTTAGGATAGGGTAGAGGTTATATTCCAAGCCAAAAATCCAAGAATGGATTTTGGGTGTAAAATGCACATTCAAATGTTCATGACTGCCTAATAAAACTTCCCATCTGATTGGGAGTTAATACTGTCAAGAGGTGCAGGGAATGTGAAAGAATAGTAAAGAAAGTACAAATAAAAATGTTCCCTGCTTTAAGTTATAGAAGCACTCCCAGAAAGTGCTAATTTAGGTGAAATTCCTTGAAAAGAACCAAATTTTCCCATAGACTATCATCACATGAGTTGAGATGCATGTCAGGGTCAAATTTTTTGACCCCCACAATACAATACAATTGTCACAGCTACTTTACAGTACAATGATTGTGATATAGTACAACATCAACAATGTGGAATGCTTGTGACTTGGACACTGACAAAAATTTTAATTTTCCAGACTTCTGAGTGCATTAAAAAAATACAAGTAAAAATTTCAATTTGCTGTGCTTTAAGTTATTTTATATTAGGCTATCTCGGTATTTGTAAACTGAATTAGAATAAGAAGATGTGTGAAATATAAATCTTTCTGAAAAAATTTTCCATAGCTCTGACGTCTGGATTCTTGATGTAATCTTATCCCATAAAGCATTTGAAAACAAGGTTGTTTTTATAAAGATGGTGTTAGTAAAGACTTTATACAAAAATATATACATGATAAGTGACATGAATTATACTACCTCAGGACCCCTTCTATGGGGCTCTTGCAGCTTTAAGGCTGTACTACAATCAGGAGCAGGGACATGTGGGATTCCTTTAATGCGAAAAGCTCCTCAACAAGATCGTATTCCTTTTCAACCACTGATGGTAATGAATCTTTGCTGATGGTGACCTTTCACTTGCGATGTAACAGCTTGCAGATGGCCTGTAATAACTTTTCATTATATTATTTATTGAATATCATGAAAATTTTATTGTATAAACACCAGGAAGTCAGGAAGAAGGTGTTAGACTGGAAAGAAAAAGGGTAAACGAGAGAGTATTGGCAAACTCCAGTGAAAATTAGGAAACATCTTAGGAGTTGAATGGTGTGAGAATATGAGACATATGGGATCATCAGTAAGGGGAGCAGATGTGACGAGTGATGTGAAGAGCTGGGGTTAGCATTTTAAAGGACTTGAATGTATCAGATGACGGAAGGAGAGGAAAGGGCAGGTATGGGATGTTTGGGGTGAGGTGGTGCACGTCATGGCAAATGCTTTGGTAAAAAGGAAGGAGGTGGTGAAAGCCTCACCTAAGATGAAGTGTGGCAAAGTGGCTGGACCTAAGATGAAGTGAGATGAAAAGTGGCTGGAGTGGATTGGATTGCAGTTGAATTCTTAAGAAAGGGGATGGCATTGTTATTGATTGGTTAGGTAGGATTTTTAGTGAGGTGCTTGAGGATTGGCTGAATACCCACACAGTGTCATAATATAATGACAAGGTGATAAAAGTAAATGCTTCAATTATACAGGTGTAGTGTCATTGAGTATAGATGGTAGGTTGTATGAGAGGGTGGCAGCATGCATACAGCATCAGGGTGGGAAAAAGCAATGTGCTTTGAGGAGTGATAAAGGATGTGTGGACGAGGAGTTTGCTTTGAAAATGATGTATGAGAAATATCTTGGAGAAAGAGAGGGAATTTTATGCAGCTTTTATGGACTTAGCGAAAACATATGATTGGGTTGAGATACTTTGTGAAAGTTGGGAGTAAAACTACGAGATGCAGTGAGCATTTTTATCAGAGAAGAGTAAAGTGTATGTTTAGGTAGGAAGGGAGGGGGGGTGAATGGTTCGAAGTGAAGGTGGGTCTGCATCAAGGTTTTGTGATATCACTATGGGTGAGGAGGGTGAATACGAGGGTCATAGAGAGAGGGGTGAGTCTACAATATGCTGGAGTTGGGGGGGTGCCTGGGAGGTGTCAGTTGCTATTTGCAGATGACATGGCTCTGGCTGCAGATTTCATAGGGAAATTGCAGAAGCTGGTGTCTGAGGTTAAAAATGAGAGTAACACGAGGAAATTAGGAGTTAATGTTGATAAAAATAAAGTAAAGAGGTTTATGATTGTAGGATAATGTAAAGATTAGACTTTCAAGATAGGAATTAAAAGATGAAAAATGAAATACTCAAATACATCAAAATAGGTGTTAGAACAGATGTAAATTGAAGGATGTAAAAACAGTCAAAAAGAAAAAGCAAAACAAAAGTGTATAAAGTTTTATACATGAATAAAGTTTTATACATGAATAAAGTTTTATACATGTATGTAACTTTGCATCCAGGCCAACGACTCAACGGATGAGCCTGGGGATTGGATGGACAGCACTTTCGAGGCAGCAGATGTAGAAACACAGGGTCTGATGCACAGCATGAAACATACCATTGCTGACCTGGAGCCAGCTACTGACTATCATGCCACTGTTCAAGTGAAAAACAAGTTTATGTGGGGCGCAAACAATGAGTTTGCTTTCTCCACGAAAAAAGGTGAGCTGAAGCCCTTCACTTTTAATAGTTTATGAGGAAGCAGGCACTATAGCTAAATTTTTCAAAATATTGATATATATACTGTACAGTATATTTTTTCAACCATGCTTTTTAAGTCAATACTAAGCACATATGTATCATATAACATTGCTTGATAATGCTAAATACCCAGCCAACACAAGTTCTACTAAGTATGATATCAGTATTCATACAATATTGCTTCATTGATAGTACAGGCTAACATGCCAGTCTCACTGTGCGATTAATAGTTGTCATAAACAGCCTTTCATCAGTAGTTGTAGTATTACTTATCTTCAAAAAAGAATGCAGAGTTTCTTCAAAGACTGAACTTATTTTATTTTTGGTGCATGGAAGTCCCACCCACCACCACCACCACCACTCCCACCACCTCTACCACCACTACTACCCAAACTACCACCACCACACTCCTCACCACCACCCTTGCTGGGAATAAAGAGGGTCCATCAAGTGCTTCCAGCCAAGGTTTGTAGACCCAGCCACAGACCTGCCAGCACCAACCTCTGCTTTTAATCCTGGCTTAGAATTTTGAGACAAACTCAAGTCAGCCTTTGCATTAATGAAACACCTACCATCATCCAGTGACAGTATGATAATCTGAGAACACAGGCTGGTGGTAAGTGCTAGGCGAGTATCTGGACCAACTCGCTGACCCTCCTAACCTCTCCTGACCCTCTTTTCTCATCCCAGCATGATGCTCATTTAACATCCCTCAGCAGGCACCTGGCATAATTTTCGAGTGTTTGTGATGAATATATCATGTTTGACTAATTAATGCATAGCAAATGTTTCTTTCTTTTAATGAAATGCAAGTTACATAGACATCATGGAATTTTTTTCCTCTGACCTTTATTGACCTCTTAACTTTCAGCATTGACATTTCTCTAGAAATCAGAGACTAAAAGCTGAAAAGCTCCTGAATGAATCATCTGATGCATATTTCAGAAGACAGAATGGCTACAGTTGTGTTTATTTCACTGCGAATTACAAACATCATTTATACTATCTGTTGCTCAAATGGCCTTTGAAATGCAAAATGAATATTTCAGCATGAGATTGCCCAAAAAAGAGAAAGTTACACTTTCTTGAAAGAAACATTTACCTTGAACACTCACTGTGTGACATATCTCATTTGTTTGATTTCACTTTCAGCCATCATTACCCAAACTAAACCTAAACCCAACCCCTTCTACTTCTAGCTTTTGAGAAATATCCTGTACTGTACTAAGGATCTTTAGACCTATCATAAGCATTTGTTTGTGCTGAGTTTAGAATTGCTTGAGATGTATTTCAATTCTTTCAGAATGTGTGAAGAACTATTAGCAAGATGTTTTGTTAGATACTCTGTGCCTTTTTTTTTTATTCATATGATCATTATTGCACTACTGTTCTTTTTTTACATAATAGAGAGTAATCAGTACAATTTATAACATATAAAGATAACAGAAACTTGATGTACATTATGTTTACTGGTGAATAAGTAAACACTTCAGTTTGTTCTTCTATACCTGTTTTTTCTTTGGTGTGGCAGAAGTAGCTGTTCAGCAAACGACAACCAGTGGAACTCCAACAGTAGGCAACACTGTCCTGTTGATGTTGCTCTCGCCTGTCCTACTGCTCAGGACTTTAGCTGCTGCTTAAGATTAGTTCCTGCTATGTCGGGTGAGAAGCAAAGATTTGTGGTCAATATCGTTAATTGATGTACTGTTAAAATGAATCAGACATTTCATGAAAATCTTATTATCTGAAATCTAACTAGTAAGATGTGTCAGGAATCATGTTGATGCTGCTCTTGCCTGTCCTATTACTCAGGACCTAAACTGCTGCTTAAGTTTGTTTATGCATTGAACATTAAAACCAAGAACAGCAGAAAAATAACAATGATAAAACCATTCATTAGATGTTTCATTACTGTATTTATGGAACTGTGTTAAAAGGAATGATATCTTTATCCTATATGACTGTTTTAACTAATAATTTTCTGTTGCAGATACTTCAGTGCCTCCATTTAGCACTCTCTTCCTACTAAATTGAGGAACAAGCAACAATATTCAGACTTCAACACTGCAACAGATTCACGCACAAAACACATCTTTATATGAATGATCCATCGATTCCTAATTCTCTGTATTTTATTAAATCCTGTTCAAAAGTATAGAGTGGTTATGAAATTATGATCATGGCCTCAAATCAGTCTGGAACTTGTCATCAGTAAGTCAAAAGCTGGTGTCTTACATTTAATGATCTTGTTTTAGAATGCATTAGCGGCTTTTGAATAATATTGTATTATCTGAGTGGAGGCATAAAGAAAATATTGTCTGAGTGTAGTAATGATGAAGTCTGAGTGAACTTAATAGAGCAAGTGATGTGTTTAACAGAACTAGTTATAGCCTTAGTATATTAGATTGTTTAAATTTTGGGATGAACTACTCTGCCCCAGTGCTCAGACAAGACCCAGTGTTCCCTGAATCATACCCAAGTCAGAACAAAATATTAGACACTGACAAATAGTAAAAATGGTATGTTGTAACAATCCAAGATTGCTTTGCAGTATCCTGAAATGTTATTGGGAAGAAACATCTTAAAAATTGCTTGAACAATGGTGGAACAGTTTTTATGAAATAATATCTTTGTAATAAAGAAAAAAATACTGCAAAATGTAAAAGAAATCTAAGCAAGAAATTCTGTAATTTGGACGATAAAAGTGTGATACAAAGAATTATCATGAATGGGTAATTGAATGAAGGTGTTTACTACACACCAAGTGTTTGTAGTTATAATTGTAAAGATCCCCTGCAACATTGATTCCTGGCTGGAAATGGGCATAAATTGGGTACATATCTTCAACTACTACGGTACACTGGGGTACACATAATGACTCTGGATTACTTCAGAAGTCTTCTTGAGTGCATGGCACAATGTTTCAAGGTACCTGCCCTTGTACTCTGAAGTCCCTAGCTTCCCAGTGCTTTTTATTACTGCCAAACAAAACTCCTTCATTTCATAAAGTGTTCAGACTTGATGAGCCTGGCATGCTTGTGATTTGTGCCTGCTTATTAAGTACTGAATAGCAACAGTGTGGTCTTTACAGTTTTAAATGAATAACCAAAGTGAGCAAAAGGGAGGTTATCAAGGATGGATCATGTATACTGTGGAAGGCAACACTGGAAGGTAGACAATTGATATAGCCTTAGAAACCCATTACTGCATAGAAATAAACTTTGATTTTTCCATATTTTCAGATATATATTTTTTTTTCTTTTACTTTCTACTATGAAATTCTCCTGCTTCCTTTCTTCACATATACAACTCCAGTAATTAAAGAGGATTATCTTAGTCTCTTACATGTAGCTCCTTGAATAGAATGATACAGCCAGACTTGAGTTAAGATATTCAACTATATATATATATATATATATATATATATCCCTGGGGATAGGGGAGAAAGAATACTTCCCACGTATTCCCTGCGTGTCGTAGAAGGCGACTAAAAGGGAAGGGAGCGGGGGGCTGGAAATCCTCCCCTCTCGTTTTTCTTTTTTTTTTTTTTTCCAAAAGAAGGAAGAGAGAAGGGGGTCAGGTGAGGATATTCCCTCAAAGGCCCAGTCCTCTGTTCTTAACGCTACCTCGCTATCGCGGGAAATGGCGAATAGTATGAAAAAAAAAATATATATATATATATATATATATATATATATATATATATATATAATATATGAACGAGATAGCGACAGGAATAGATGGCAGAGCCATAGAGAGAAAATTCCTCGATTGGCTCCTTGCTCTGTTCCTTCTTTTGGAAATTAATACAGGAAGGGAAGATTTTCAGCCACCTGCTCCCACCCCTCTTAGTCATTTATGACATTCAGGGAATACATGGGCAGTATTCTTACCTTACCCTGCTGCCCAAGGAACCCTTTCTATGGAACTCCTAATGTACTCAGGAAGTCAGATATGTCAACTGGTAGGAAACATAAATATCAAGGAATATGGTGGTGATGTGTGTATATCAGTGTGAGATGAATACTGAACAGTAACTGTTCAATGTCTTCAGCCTGGAAATTGCATCTTGAACATTCAAGATCTTTTGATACATTGAATTTACGTTTGTAAAGTTTGAGAGATTGATGGCAAAATAGGGTGATTGTATGTGTATGGGGAGTGTAGTTTCTGATGAAGTGTATGTTTGATGGGGTGGTGTTTAAGGTTTGGTTGAGAGATGGGTTGCTGTTTTGTGCTTTTTGTGTGATTACGAATATATCCTGTCAATTTTGCATTTGTCAGGTGAACGGGGTTTTGTGAGCATAGGTTGCAGAATGTGAGGCACATGTAAACTTTTAATTTCAGCTTAGTGGTTTGTGCTAAGCATGTTAAGTTAGCATTGCATTTGGAAGAAAAAAAAATTTGTTGTGCATGTGTTAAAGTTTTGTGATTGCTAAGTGATCAATGATTGCTCTATGTGCTATATTTTGTCTAGTTTATCATTTTGAAAGGGTGCATGATTAGGAAGGTTTGGCATAGTCTAGGGTGAAACCAATTAATTGTTTGTACAGGAGACAGGGATTCTTTTTCTTGTCTGAAATGTGTTCTGTGGCCATCTGATTTGTTTATGGCCATTGTGTTGATGTTTGCTGAGTGGGGAATGAATCTTGTGTGTGTGTATGTGTGTTTGTGTGTGTGTGTGTCTTATTGAAGTTTTGTGTGTTTGGTGCCTTGCAGAGTGGGAGTGGTTGGTCATTCAGTGTTACAAGTGACTGTCAGTTGGATTAATATCTGTCAGGAATTAGAATCATAAGGATGAATTTCTGCAAGAATAGACATTTTCTTTGGAGTGAACCAGTACTTCAGTTGTGATATGGAGTATTGCAATTTTTTCTTCTTTTTTGCATGTATGTTGTAATTTTTAGGTCATCATCTGTGTGTGTGTATATATATATATATATATTTTTTTCTTTTTTATGCTTTGTCGCTGTCTCCCGCGTTTGCGAGGTAGCGCAAGGAAACAGACGAAAGAAATGGCCCAACCCACCCCCATACACATGTATATACATACACGTCCACACACGCAAATATACATACCTATACATCTCAATGTACACATATATATACACACACAGACACATACATATATACCCATGCACACAATTCACACTGTCTGCCTTTATTCATACACGTACACATGCCTTACATCCTTGATAAAAACTTTTCACTGCTTCTAACAACTTGCCTCCCACACCATATATTCTTAGTACCTTCCACAAAGCATCTCTATCAACTCTATCATATGCCTTCTCCAGATCCATAAATGCTACATACAAATCCATTTGCTTTTCTAAATATTTCTCACATACATTCTTCAAAGCAAACACCTGATCCACACATCCTCTACCACTTCTGAAACCACACTGCTCTTCCCCAGTCTGAAGCTCTGTACATGCCTCCACCCTCTCAATCAATACCCTCCCATATAATTTACCAGGAATACTCAACAAACTTATACCTCTGTAATTTGAGCACTCACTCTTTTCCCCTTTGCCTTTGTACAGTGGCACTATGCAAGCATTCTGCCAATCCTCAGGCACCTCACCATGAATCATACATACATTAAATAACCTTACCAACCAGTCAACAATACAGTCACCCGCTTTTTTAATAAATTCCACTGCAATACCATCCAAACCTGCTGCCTTGCCGGCGTTCATCTTCCGCAACGCTTTTACTACCTCTTCTCTGTTTACCAAATCATTTTCCCTAACCCTCTCACTTTGCACACCACCTCGACCAAAACACCCTATATCTGCCACTCTATCATCAAACACATTCAACAAACCTTCAAAATACTTACTCCATCTCCTTCTCACATCACCACTACTTATTATCACCACCCCATTAGCCCCCTTCACTGAAGTTCCCATTTGCTCCCTTGTCTTACGCACTTTATTTACCTCCTTCCAGAACATCTTTTTATTCTCCCTAAAATTTAATGATACTCTCTCACCCCAACTCTCATTTGCCCTCTTTTTCACCTCTTGCACCTTTCTCTTGACCTCCTGTCTCTTTCTTTTATACATCTCCCACTCATTTGCATTTTTTCCCTGCAAAAATTGTCCAACTGCCTCTCTCTTCTCTTTCACTAATAATCTTACCTCTTCATCCCACCACTCACTACCCTTTCTGATCAACCCCACCTCCCACGCTTCTCATGCCACAAGCATCTTTTGCGCAAGCCATCACTGCTTCCCTAAATACATCCCATTCCTCCCCCACTCCCCTTACCTCCTTTGTTCTCACCCCTTTCCATTCTGTACGCAGTCTCTCCTGGTACTTCCTCACACAAGTCTCCTTCCCAAGCTCACTTACTCTCACCACCCTCTTCACCCTAACATTCTCTCTTCCTTTCCAAAAACTCATACAAATCTTCACCTTCACCTCCACAAGATAATGATCAGACATCCCTCCAGTTGCACCTCTCAGCACATTAACATCCAAAAGTCTCTCTTTCGCGTGCCTGTCAATTAACACGTAATCCAATAACGCTCTCTGGCCATCTCTCCTACTTACATACGTATACTTATGTATATCTCTCTTTTTAAACCAGATATTCCCAATCACCAGTCCTTTTTCAGTACATAAATCTACAAGCTCTTCACCATTTCCATTTACAATACTGAACACCCCATGTATACCAATTATTCCCTCAACTGCCACATTACTCACCTTTGCATTCAAATCACCCATCACTATAACCCAGTCTTTTGCATCAAAACCACTAACACATTCATTCAGCTGCTCCCAAAACACTTGCCTCTCATGATCTTTCTTCTCATGCCCAGGTGCATATGCACCAATAATCACCCATCTCTCTCCATCAACTTTCAGTTTTACCCATATTAATCTAGAATTTACTTTCTTACATTCTATTACATACTCCCACTACTCCTGTTTCAGGAGTAGTGCTACCCCTTTCCTTGCTCTTGTCCTCTCACTAACCCCTGACTTTACTCCCAAGACATTCCCAAACCACTCTTCCCCTTTACCCTTGAGCTTCGTTTCACTCAGAGCCAAAACATCCAGGTTCCTTTCCTCAAACATACTACCTATCTCTCCTTTTTTCACATCTTGGTTACATCCACACACGTTTAGACACCCCAATCTGAGCCCACGAGGAGGATGAGCACTCCCCACGTGATTACTCCTTCTGTTTCCCATTTTAGAAAGTTGAAATACAAGGAGGGGAGGATTTCTGGCCCCCCGCCCCCGTCCCCTCTAGTCGCCTTCTATGACACGTGAGGAATGCATGGGAAGTATTCTTTCTCCCCTATCCCCAGGGATATATATATATATATATATATATATATATATATATATATATATATATATATATATATATATATATATATATATATATATATATATATATTTTTTTTTTTTTTTTCATACTATTCGCCACTTCCCGCATTAGTGAGGTAGCGTTAAGAACAGAGGACTGGGCCTTAGAGGGAATATCCTCACCTGGCCCCCTTCTCTGTTCCTTCTTTTGGGGAAAAAAAAAAAAAACGAGAGGGGAGGATTTCCAGCCCCCCGCTCCCATATATATATATATATATATATATATATATATATATATATATATATCCCTGGGGATAGGGGAGAAAGAATACTTCCCATGCATTCCTCACGTGTCATAGAAGGCGACTAAAAGGGGAGGGAGCGGGGGCTGGAAATCCTCCCCTCTCTTTTGTTTTTTTTTTCTGTTTTCCAAAACAAGGAACAGAGTGGGGCCAGGTGAGGATATTCCAAAAAAGGCCCAGTCCTCTGTTCTTAACGCTACCTCGCTAATGCGGGAAATGGCGAATAGTTTAAAAGAAAAAGAAGAAATATATATATATATATATATATATATATATATATATATATATATATATATATATATATATATATGGGCTGATGTTATCAAGCTCTGCCTTTAAGTGGTTACATTTGAGTGCAAAGTCATCTCCAAGGAGGCTATATCACTATCAGTGGACAGTTTCATTGAAGAACTAATTCACTCCACAGAAGTCTTCCATTTCCTTGCTCCTGTGTACATGTACAGTCTCTAGGCTGCAGAAATATTCATACTGGTGAAAGTGGTCACACCACAAGCGAGACATTTTCATCATGGACAGAAATGTATTAAGTCTCGTCAAGGACCGTTTTGCTCTAAAGAAATCCATCATTTCCCTGCTCTTACTTGGATAGCAGCATCAATACTGTGGGAGCCCCATTAAAGGGGGTCTTATGGATGGTTGTATTGTAAAATGATAGTAGCATTTGTATATAATCACCATATTACCAGACCCCTCATATTCAAGATGTGCCATGCACCCTGAAAACACTGAACGCTTACACCTCAGATGTCATGTATTCACCCCACAAAGATAAACACACAGTATCACTTGACATTTGACCTGTGGCTGAACTCTGTTAATGTGGGTGGCTTCCATCCTAACCAGTGCAGGATCTCCCATAGAAAGGGGTCATTGGGCAGGAAGGTAAGGAGATGTACGTACATAAATACACGTATATTCATATACATACATACTTATGTATTAGCTCTACTATGCAGCTTCACAATCTTCAAACTGCTTATGATTACCATTGATTGGGTCCTTTTCTTTCCTTCAAAACTGATCCTTGGTGTACGGTAGACAAAGCTTGTCTCAACATATCTTGATATATATAAATGCTGATTTAATTTATCTTGTAATTTATATTCTGATACTCCAACTTACCTCTGTACATATAACCTCTCACCTTAACCTATCAACAAATAGGAAACCAGTGCATTAATTTATTTTGGTATGGACATTATAGCAGCATTGGCATCTTGGTGCCTAAATGATGCTATAATGGGGGTCCATCCAGGTCTTCATATCCTTTATGTGTTGCGAGCCTATGAAAAGCAAAGTCATCCGTGCCTTTTTAAACAACCTAGGTGTACTTTTTATATTACCATATATTTAATTGTTTCTGCAATGAACATGTCAGAATACGATATATCCCTATTATTTAATAGGTTGTTAATGAATATTGCACTGACAGGTTTGCTATGTCCTTTGCTCACAACACTAACTGGGTCTGAAATTGTGCTTTAATGATGTGATGTTTGGTCAGGAAGAATTATCATAGAGTTCTGTTATGTTTACACCTCCTTGTGTTGTGATTTGTATGTGTTGCAGAATTCAACATTTACTTTACTTGCCGGTTGATTGTCATTATAGGGTTACCTTTTTTTCTGCAAAGAAAATAAATCTTAAATTTTGATGTCATCATTGCTTTCAAAATACTATAATATGAATTATCAATGAATATACCAAATTGAAAAAAAAATTTTCTTTGAAATCTTGTTAATCATTCACAATGTAAAAACTTAAAAGATATGAATAATATCTTTTGTGTCTTTATTTGAACTTCATCTGAACATTCCAAACAGTGGTCACCATGTTTCTTAAGGCATGGATAATAGCAGCCATTTTAGATGAGGCACTGATAGTGGCCACCGTACTGGCTGAAGTATTGACATTCGCTGCCAAATTTGTTGATACATCGACAGTTGTTGTCGCACTGACTGAGTAGCCCAAGTACTGAAAGTGACTGTCATATTGGCTGAGGCACTGAGAGTTACTGTATATTGATTAAGGCACTGAAAGCGGCTGTACATTGAATTGCACACCGAAGGCAGCTGCATGCTTACTGATGCACGTTGCAACAGCTGCCAGATTGGCTGTGTTATACTGTAGATGTCATATAGGCAAAGGTCTAGACTATGACAGTCATATTGTTGGAGGTATTGACATTAGCCACATTACATATTTTTTACCTTCTATATTCCTTGTCTTTCCCCGATTTCCGGCTATCATACAAAAAGTAT
Source organism: Panulirus ornatus (assembly GCF_036320965.1). NCBI lineage: Eukaryota > Metazoa > Arthropoda > Malacostraca > Decapoda > Palinuridae > Panulirus > Panulirus ornatus. Next base: position 2,188,294 of record NC_092272.1, on the reverse strand, counting down.
ATATATATATATATATATATATATATATATATATATATATATATATATATATATATATATATATATATATATATCTACCTCTCTCATTTTTATCAATCTAAATCTAAGAAAACTCGTTTCAAATCCAAGTTGAGAAAAGCACTTCATCTTACACTTACATAGTGACTTAAGCACTCGATAGTGACCACTGTCCTGTGTAAAACACTGGCTTTGGCTGTCATATTGGTTGAGGCTCTGGCAATAACTGCTGTACTAGTTGAAGCATCTACCATGGCTGCTATTTAAGTAAAGGCACAGTCAGATTTTATCTCATACTAAACTATTGCTGCCAAGGGTGAGGGGACTTAATTCTTACTCTGGATGATATGTTAAGAATACTTTACTAAGCAACACAGTGTTTATGTTGAGCTTTTTAAGAGTTAGTCTTCACCTTGCCTTCAACAAAATAATAATAATGATAATAATAATAATAATAGAAATAATAATAGTAATAAGCTTTTTGAGTCATGGTTACTTCTGCAAGGTCACTACAGTTTGATATGCTTAGACACTAAAATGAAGTATTTAGATGGTGGATGGCGCTGGCTGTAATGTGGGACTACTGGCCTTTTTTTTCTGTGTGATCTTACTGTTGCAGCAGTGGGCAAGCAATCTATAGCAAGAGTTTGGCATGGGTGTCAGCACTGCCCCAGCCACTGTATATAGTAGAATGCGAGGGGGCACGTCCCTGCCAGCTCTATACTAATACTGGTGGGTTGCACACAAGCTGATTATCAAACAACAGCTGCTGCTGGTTTGGTTTCCACAAAGCAGCACTAGCTGGTAGTGGTGGTTGTGCTGCACACAGCTACAGTTGATGGGAGTAACTATGCATCCTGCAGCAGCAGATCCTGGTAATCACACAACACACAGTAGCAGCTGGCAGTGATGGATGTACAGCACACAACAGCAGCTAGTGGTGGAGATGGTCGTGCAGCACATAGTAGCAACTAATGGTGGTGGCTATACAGCACACTGTAGCAAGTGTTGATTGGGGGGGGGGGGTATACTTCACACAGCAGCAGCTGATGATATTAAACATTTAGAAACAGCAGCAGCTGATGGAAGGGGATGTGCAGCAAACAACAGCAGCAGCTCATGTTAATGTCTGTGTAGCGTACAGCAACAGCTGGTATTGTTGGCTGTGCACTACACAGCAGCCAATGGTGGTGATGAGTGTGCAGCACACACCACCACTAAGCATAATGTCCAGCACTCAGTAACATTAGCTGGAGATAGAAATGCAACAACCAATGGTTGTGGCATGCCGCAGCAGCTGCAGCATGACCTTATCCTCCCCCTCTCAGCCCAGCTTGCTCTCTGGCCCTCTCAAGATATGATTCATGATGATTGTAGACTCATTCTTGTAAAATTTTTATTTATTAATTTGTGAGTTCTTTGTACATTGTGGAAATTGTAACTTTTTAAATTAAATTGGACTAATGTCCATGAAGTTTTTTATTCGGTACCTTATACCATAATTTTATGAGTGTTGTAAAGAGAGGTTGTTATGTATGTCATTGCTCTAACCAAACCTTCTGCATTAGATAGGAGTGGTTAACTAATATTTAGATAACTCCCTCAATCTTTGTAAACTTAATAAACACAAATTACAAAATTTAATTACCCTAGAGTGTGATCATCTGTATGTACATATATTACTATTATTACTCTATTCCTAATTTAATGAGGTAGATCAGATACATATGCCTTCAAAACATTACTCACTTATCTCAACCACTGCCTAGTATATTCTCTTTGCACCCTAATTGGGTCCGCTATATGGGACCAACATCTTTCATACCACTTCCATACACAAATTGCTTCCATTGCATACAACCTCCCATCATTCCAATGGCTTCTTTATCAGAAATATCCCACCTGAATCAATTTTTCCTGCATCTGTCTATCTCTTCTGTAGCTTACTTCCGCACCTTGTACCTTTTACGATACTGCTATGTACCTTCTTGATGAACCTATATCCTGCAATATGTTATACATGACTATATCACCCTAAAAAGATTTTCATTTATGTACCTTCATAATGACTTCTTCACACTTCATGAAGCTAACACCATCAGTCTTAATTCTTTCTAAACTCCTTTACAGCTCCTGGGTTTCAGAAAGTGCTAAACTTCCATCCCTTTAAGAGAAGAACTGTACTAATATGGTATTAGATCTGCGAAACACATGACTTTGCTTTGTAAAAGCAAACATGTGGTTCTATAACCTACCACATGTCAAATAATGTGTGACCTGAGGCTCAGAGTTAGAAAGATAACAAAATGCTGTTCTTCATGATTCCTTATGCCTTTCATACACTATGAATATATCATACCTGATGGCCTGTGGGGTGTGTTATAACCACGCTTGCATCACTGTAGCCTTCCTTACAAAGTCATTCCTGCTTCTTCATAGCTCATGGTCTTTCCCTTCTCAGCTGTCATCAGTGATATGGACCCTGTTGCTTCATCATCACACTTAGCTCCTCCTAATTAACTGTAGTCAATAATGTGGAGATATTAGTTTCATCACAGCTACAGCTAACAAACTCAGCATGGCCACACATAATTCATCACAGCTCCTGATACTCCTCAGTTGGCAGTGATTTGCACAAGCCCCATCTCTGTACATTACTTATCTTAGTCCTCTTAGCTCAGTATTGATTACCAATGGTCTCAACCATGGCATTACAGCCCATAACCCTTCCATGCGTCTGATGAAAAACACTGACAATAACTACTGTATCACATCCCATAGTTGGAAGATGAACGGTTTCCACTGAAGGTGGATCAGCATTATAGATAAATGATGTCGACAATTTTTGTTTAATCTATTCGTAGACAGAGTGGTGTGTGAGGTGAATGCGAAGGTCTTAGAGCAAGGACCAGGTCTGCTGTATGCTGTGGATACATTGATGGTAGATAGGTAGATAGGTATGGTCATAATGTTGAATATAAAAAATTTTTGTAAATTTGTGCTGTACATGCACCACCTTTTATGCATTTCTTTTTCACGTACCCTATATTGTGGCTACCTTAAGAAACATACTCTGTTGTTGTTGATGGAGTTTATGGGAGTGTGAAAGAGGTAAGCTGACAACAAACATAAAAGTTAGGTAATGAGGTGCAACAAGGAAATAAGGCAATATGGTTCAAGTGTAAGTTTGAATGACAAGGAAGTGGAGTGCTTTAGCTACCCGAGAGATAACATGGGCATAGGGGTTGCATTGTGTCAGGGTGGAAAAGGAGCTAGAATACTAAATGCATAAATTGGTGTGAGGAAGAACACGTCAGTGTCTGTTAAGGCAAAGATTGGTATGTTTGAAGGTGCATTGTATACAAGACTTGGATTTTGTATGGAAAAGAAAGAAAGAGGATGAAGAGGTTGGATGCAAAATGCCTGAGGATGGTATGTGTTGGTGTGAGGTGAAATAGTGTAAGAGAGAGATGCATTTGAATGAGCAGTTTGAGAGAACTTCCCAGAGTGTGGAGAAATTTTTTGAACATACAGAGACGATGTCTGAAGAAAGATTGTCCAAGCGGATCTGTATATCAAGAGAGGAAGAGGTCACAGAGAGGAAGATGGACTAAAGGGATCTCTTGGGTATTGAAGCATGAACACTCAGGAAGGCAATAGGCATTTATAGGATAGAGTGAGTTGGATTGGTGGTATACATGGAACGAAACACTGTAAATGGGCTGAACCAGAGTATATAAAGCAATTAAGGTAAATCATGGAGTAGTCTATGGGGCTGATGTTACCAACTCACCATCCAGGTACAGGAGCTGAGTTACATGTACAGGATGGCAAACACAGGTTTATTTGTGCTATTGGAAAAGGTAAACAAATAAACCAGAGGGTATAACATTAAAGCCTACTAAACACATCACAAATGATATTAAAAGGACTCATTCAGATTTGTGGTTACAAAAAGGAGAAAAATGAAAAACTTAGATGAAAAAAAGAATTCTTTACTAACACTGCATTCTAACTATACTTAATAATATTTTTTCCTTTTAATTATTCCCTTGAGGAGTATCTAGTACTTTATGGTGTCCTAAAAACATGCAGTCAACCCATTACTTACATATATATATATATATATATATATATATATATATATATATATATATATATATATATATATATATATATATATATATATTGCTTTGTGGTAGGCTTGTACTCACTCTACCACCAATGTACACAAGACAAGTGTTGTTATGTCTCCCAAATTCCATGATGCTCAGCACCCACAACTTTAATTACCTTCTTGGTAAGTATCCATACATTTGCATGATCCTACCCAATTATAAATGTTGCTCAACAATGCTTCCGGATAGTTATTAGCACAACAAATCACACCAGTAATTAACCTGGGCCAGCATGTAATGCAGATGATGATCCGCTGCTCACAGTAGCAGTGCCTGTGAGTTATACATTTGACCTTATCACTGTCACTGTGGCTCACTGGATGCAGAGAAAAACACTTCAGTGACTGCAGTGCCCATACTGACTCCAGTGCCCACAGTGACTCGGGTAATCATGGAAACATGCAATGCTTCTCAGCACTTATTTTCAAGTCGGGCTTTGTCAATGGCGACCCTTTCTCTGGTGTGCCATTACTGGTACAGGTCAGGTGTGTGTTGGGTGTGTCATTACTGGTACAGGTCAGGTGTATGGTGGGTGTGTCATTACTGGTACAGATCAGGTGTGTGCGGGGTGTACCATTACTGGCACAGGTCAGGTGTGTGTGTTGGGTGTACCATTACTGGCACAGGTCAGGTGTGTGTGTTGGGTGTACCATTACTGGCACAGGTCAGGTGTGTGTGTTGGGTGTACCATTACTGACACAGGTCAGTTGTGTGTGGTGGGTGTGTTATTACTGGCACAGGACGGCCCATGTGTAATTGTAGTAATGACTAAAAAATAAATGGTACCTCAATTGTTCGTTGCGCCACTACAATATCAGTTTTATTACTATAGGAATATACGCACTCTATTTATTACTTGTTCAGGCCATTTTTGAAGTTCTCAGCTCAACCATAATGACACACATTACTTATACGAATGAGATGGAGGCTGTAACAAAAAAATTATATGCTCCTGAAATTGTTTTTGGATTCTACGCAGAATCATTGACAGGTCGGCTCTTAGGACACCCACTTCCAACTTGATTTGTATTGCTTATATGCATATGATAGTCTCTGTATATGATATAGGCAGTGTCTTTGTATATGATATAGGCAGAGTCTTTACATATGATATAGGCAGAGTCTTTGTGTACGATATAGGCAGAGTCTTTGCATATGGTATAGGCAGAGTCTTTGTATATGATATAGGCAGAGTCTTTGTATATGATATAGGTAGAGTCTTTGTATATGATATAGGCAGAGTCTTTGTATATGATATAGACAGAGTCAGTGCATATGATATTGGCAGATGTATATGATATAGGCAGTGTCTCTGTATATGATATAGGCAGTGTCTTTGTATATGATATAGGCAGAGTCTGTGTATATGATATAGGCAGAGTCTTTGCATAGAGGAAAAATAGTAGAATTAAAACTCCATATATATATATATATATATATATATATATATATATATATGTAGTTCTAAACTCGTCCTAGAGCGAACATCTCACAGACATTCTCAGCTCACTCAGACACACATCACCAACAGGAATGTGGTGTAGGCCATAGCAAGGGAGGAAAATGTATTCCAAAACTCCATTTCTGACTCAATATACAATTTCTGACATATCGGTCAGGAACACCAGTTTCCCTAAGGTCATATCTCAGCCAAAATGACACATATTACTGAAATGATTGTAACATAGACGATCATACGGAAATGATTAGAAAAATCAATTAAATCTCTATTTCTGGTGCTAATTAGAAATTCGGTCAAATAGCCAGAAACACTGGATTCCCGAACATTTCATCTCAGTGAAAATGACATATATAATTGACACGACTGAGAAAAGGGGGGGAATTACCTTAAAATTACATTCCCTGTTCAGGCAAAAGGATATATATATATATTATGTAATCTTAAATAGAATTATGGACCAATTGGCCCAAACTCCTTTAATTGCCATATTGGAGAACTCTAATGAAATGGACACCCATGCACGGATGTGATCTGAGGACTCAAGGTAAAATAAACGCGTTTAAAAACTCCATTTTGGGCTGTGAATTGAAATTATGAACATCAGCGCTAAAGAACCGTCCTCGGAAATGGCAAAAATTACTGAAATTGATGATTTGATGCATGTCATTTTGTCCGTACAGTTGTCGATGTATATTCAAAAGACTCAAAGAAATATATATAAACACACACAAAAAAAGAAGGCAATGGCGTCGATATATTGAATTTTTAACCCATAACACATGTCTTATCTATTGAACTTAATATCTATAACATATACCTTCTATATTGAACCTACTGTCTATAACATTTACCTTTGATAAATACCGAAGTAAAAGTTGACACATAAATCATGATTTAATAAGTGTTCATGAAAACGGCGGGGGGGGGAGAAAAAAAAAAGGGGAGTGGATTTTTTACCATCTCGTCACTAGATGGCAGTGAGAGCGCGGGAGGCATCACAACCCATAACACGGTAATGGCCCCTAAGTTTCCCCTCTTTCCATTCGTGTTGGGTAGGCGTGTATGGACGTAAACAAACACCTGTCAGACATCACGCGTGGCAAGAGAAAGAGAAACAAAAGAAAAAACAGAACATTTCTCTTTATATTTATGTATTTTCAAAGTGGTGTGAGTGTTGTGGAGCAGCCATGAGTGTGGTGCAGGCGGTGAAGAACTACGTGAACAAGATGATCACGGAGAGCGAGCCAGGCTACAAGATCATGCTCATGGACAAGGAGACTGTAAGTTGTTGGGGATGGGCCTATGGGGAGAATCTCTAATTAAGCTGACTATGCTGTTTATTACTAAAGACTTTTTTGAGTCAAACTTGGGCGTCTCTATGACTCCTGTATTTTACTAAACTAATTTGTGTCAAACTTGGGCGTCTCTATGACTCCTGTATTTTTTTCTAAGATGTATAACAAGTCGGGAGGGAAATAAAGGGGTGGGGTTGTGTCCACGAGGATTTGACGTCCATTTTTTACCATAAGCCAACGTGACACTCACGCCAAAAATACTTTACCCTACGCTTGAGCTTTAGATGAGGGCGTATATTGCCCTTTATTCCTCTCTTTACGCATTTGTCCTTCGGGTGACAATCCTCTAGGGTGCTACAAGCGCTTCAGCCCTTTATCCCAGAAGCCCGTATGAAGCACAGCTCAGGATAGAATGTGAACACTAGAGATACAGAATATGTGGAATGATGATAAGATTATAATAATAATAATAATAATAATAATATTGTGAAATGTATGGCACATGGTATGGGATGGTCAAAAGGGCATATTGTAGTATGGCAGGAGGTACAGGGAGGAGTGGTAGGCCATGAGGAGGTTACAATGGTGGCATTTCATACATGGGGACGGTATGATGTTCTCAATTGCCAAGTCGGTTTTGTAAATTAAAAAGTGTCTTTCTCTGATATTTTTTAGTGTGGAAAGTCAAATTAAGTTTCCTTATAATATATGGGACGTGTTGCATTATACACTATAATGCGGTTTGTGACGTTGCTATGAGGACCTCATCAACCCCATTCAATTGAAAATACAGTGATGATAAATAGGTAGATAGGTATGGTCATTATGTTGTATGTATAAAATTTTCATAAATTTGTGCTGCACATGCATCACCTTTTTTGCAGTTCTTTTTCACGTACCCTATATTGTATAAGTTGTTGGAATTGTTAGAAAAAAATAGACAAGTTATTGAAATACCATATTAATAATGAGATAGCATTTCAAAATTATGGTAAAAAATTTTTACTTATACTACGACATTCAGTAAGGCATTAGTGGTGAGGATAATGAATATCAGAGGAAATGTGGGGTCAGGTAATGTAAACCTAGATGTAACACTAGTAAAAAAAAAATCAACCAATTATATGAACCTCACCTAACCTCCCAGAGCAGTCAAGATTTACCATCTTTTTCATATTATTTGAAAGCAAAATTTAATATTTTCATTGCCATTTTCAAGCCTTTGTCAGCCAATCTTTATTTTATCATAGTAATCAATGGATGTCATAGCATGCTTGATCATGCTTGATGTTATGAACCATACATCGGTATAATTGGACTGTATTATTGAATTTAAGGTAAATCATTTAACCTAACCTTCAAGCTGAATATATCTTAAGATTTTTTTTTTTCTTTCTGGCTAAAACTCAAATATACCAGTATCTGCTGCATAATTGACAGGGAGATGGGTGAGGTGAACGCAAAGGTCTTAGAGCAAGGACCAGGTCTGCTGTATGCTGTGGATGGGGAGACGTAGGAGGTGAATTAGTTCTTCTTTTAGGATAACACAGTTCTAGTGGCTACCTTCAGAGACATACTTTGTAAGTTGTTCATGGAGGTTATGGGAGTGTGAAAGAGGTAAGCTGACAGTAAACATGAACAAAAGTTAGGTAATGAGGTGCAGCAAGGAAATGAGGCAGGATGGTTCAAGTGTAAGTCTCAATGACGAGGAAGTGGAGTGCTTTAGGTACCCGAGAGATAACATGGGCATTGGGGGCTGCATTGTGTCAAGGTGGAAAAGGAGGTACAATAATAAATGCATAAATTGGTGTGAGGAAGAACACATCAGTGTCTGTTAAGGCAAAGCTTGGTATGTTTGAAGGTGCATTGGATACAAGACTTGAATTTTGTATGGAAAAGAAAGAAAGAGGATGAACAGGTTGGATGCAAAATGCCTGAGGATGGTATGTGGTGGTGCGAGGTGAAATAGTGTAAGAGAGAGAGGCATTTGAATGAGCAGTCTGAGAGAACTTCCCAGAGTGTGCAGAAATTTTTTGGACATACAGAGAGGATGTCTGAAGAAAGATTGTCCAAGAGGATCTGTATATCGAGAGAGGAAGATGGACTAAAGTGGGCTCTTGGGTATTGAAGCATGAACACTCAGGAGATACAGGATATGTGGAATGATGACAATAGAATAAGAATAAGAATAATAATAATGAAATGTACGGCACATGGTATGGGATGGTCGAAAGGGCATATTGTAGTATGGCAGGAGGTACAGGGAGGAGTGGTAGGCCATAAGGATGTTACAATGGTGGCATTTAATATATGGGGACGGTATGATGTTCTCAATCACCAAGTCGGTTTTGTAAATTAAAAAGTGTCTTTCTCTGATATTATTTTTTTGTGTAGATGGTCACAATGAGTTTCCATATAATATATTGGACATGTGGTGTAATAAAAAAAGATAATGCAGTTTGTGACGTTGCTATGAGCACCTTATCAACCCCATTGAATTGAAAATACGATGATGATAAATAGGTAGATAGGTATGGTCATTATGTTGATATAAAAGTTTTTGTAAATTTGTGCTCTACATGCATCTCCTTTTTCGCAGTTCGTTCTCACGTACCCTATATTGTGTAAGTTGTTGCAACTGTTAGAAAAAATAGACAAGTTATTGAAAGACCATATTAATAATGAGTTAGCATTTACAAATTATGGTAAAGATTTTAGTTTATCCTCATCTATCTTTCTCCATGTTGTTAGACTAAACTAGGATAATGTTCAAATTTTGTCCCACCATATCCTTAATTATAAAATAAGATGTGCTGATTGTCAAATTGTACACATAATACAAAATGAAATATTTTATGGCTAGAAGCTCAATTCAAGGTTAGAAAGTATGAGAATTATAAGATGAAAAATTATGAAATATCACATAAAAGTTCCACATGGAATATCGCATAAAGAATCATCTTTTTCACTAAGACGCTATATCACAGAGGAGTTCTGGAATGGTAGGATTTATTTTGAGCATTCCGAGACTTTGGGAGAGTGATTACAATCATTACTTAGGGAAAGTATACTTTAGTGCTTCACTATTCTTATGCATGCAGACTTATAAAATGTCTTATGGATTATTGCAATTTTGTGAGGCTAATAGACTTAAGACTAGAGGAAGTTCATTAGGATCATTTTTACTTATACTGCAATGTTTAGTCAGGCATTAGTGGGGAGGGCAGTGAATAACAGAGGAAATGTGGGGTCAGGTAATGTAAACCTAGATGTAACACTCGTAAAAAAATCAACCATTTATATGAACCTCACCTAACCTTCCAGAGCAGTCAAGATTTACCATCTTTTTGATATTATTTGAAAGTAAAATTTAATATTTTCATTGCCATTTTCAAGCCTTTGTCAGCCAATCTTTCTTCTGTCATAGTAATCAATGGATTTCATAGCATGCTTGATGTTATGAACCATGCATTGGTATAATTGGACTGTATTATTGAATTTAAGATAAATCATTTAACCTACCCTTGCAGCTGAATTTATCTTAGATTTCTTTTTTTTTTTTTACTGGCTAAAACTTAAATATACCAGTATCTCTTGCATAATGGATAGGGTGATGGGTGAGGTGAATGCAAAGATCTTAGAGCAAGGACCAGGTCTGCAGTATGCTGTGGATGGGGAGACATGGGAGGTGAATTAGTTCTTCTTTGAGGATAACACAGTTCTAGTGGCTACCTTCAGAGACATACTTTGTAAGTTGTTCATGGAGTTTATGGGAGTGTGAAAGAGGTAAGCTGACAGTAAACATGAACAAAAGTTAGGTAATGAGGTGCAACAAGGAAATGAGGCAGGATGGTTCAAGTGTAAGTCTCAGTTACGAGGAAGTGGAGTGCTTTAGGTATCCGAGAGATAACATGGGCATTGGGGGCTGCATTGTGTCAAGGTGGAAAAGGAGCTAGAATATTAAATGAATAAAAGGGTGTGAGGAAGAACACGTCAGTGTCTGTTAAGGCGAAGATTGGTATGTTTGAAGGTGCATTGGATACAAGACTTGGATTTTGTATGGAAAAGAAAGAAAGAGGATGAACAGGTTGGATGCAAAATGCCTGAGGATGGTATGTGTTGGTGCGAGGTGAAATAGTGTAAGAGAGAGATGCATTTGAATGAGCAGTCTGAGAGAACTTCCCAGAGTGTGCAGAAATTTTTTGGACATACAGAGAGGATGACTGAAGAAAGATTGTCCAAGAGGATCTGTATGTCAAGAGAGGAAGAGGTCACAGAGAGGAAGATGGACTAAAGTGGGCTCTTGGGTATTGAAGCATGAACACTCAGGAGATACAGAATATGTGGAATGATGATAATAAAATAATAAGAATAATAATGATAATAATGAAATGTATGGCACGTGGTATGGGATGGTCAAAAGGGCACATTGTAGTATGGCAGGAGGTACAGGGAGGAGTGGTAGACCATGAGGATGTTACAATGGTGGCATTTCAAATATGGGGACGGTATGATGTTCTCAATCGCCAAGTTGGGTTTGTAAATTAAAAAGTGTCTTTCTCTGATATTATTTTTTAGTGTAGAAAGTCACAATGAGTTTCCCTATAATATATTGGACATGTGGTGCAATAAAAAAGATAATGCGGTTTGTGATGTTGCTATGAGCCTTATGAACCCCATTAAAGTGAAAATAGTGATGATAAATAGGTAGTTAGGTATGGTCATTATGTTGAATATATAAAATTTTCGTAAATTTGTGCTCTACATGCATCACCTTTTTCGCAGTACTTTTTCATGAACCCTATATTGTATAAGTTGTTGGAATTGTTAGAAAAAAATAGACAAGTTATTGAAAGATCATATTAATAATGAGTTAGCATTTCAAAATTATGGTGAAAATTTTTACTTATACTACAACATTCAGTAAGGCATTAGTGGTGAGGGTAATGAATATCAGAGGAAATGTGGGGTCAGGTAATGTAAACCTAGATATAACACTCGTAAAAAAATCAACCAATTATATGAACCTCACCTAACCTCCCAGAGCAGTCAAGATTTACCATCTTTTTGATATTATTTGAGAGCAAAATTTAATTTTTCATTGCCATTTTCAAGCCTTTGTCAGCCAATCTTTATTCTATCATAGTAATCAATGGATTTCATAACATGCTTGATGTTATGAACCATGCATTGGTATAATTGGACTGTATTATTGAATTTAAGATAAATCATTTAACCTACCCTTGCAGCTGAATTTATCTTAGATTTCTTTTATTTTTACTGGCTAAAACTTAAATATACCAGTATCTCTTGCATAATGGATAGGGTGGTGAGTGTGGTGAATGCAAAAGTCTTAGAGCAAGGACCAGGTTTGCTGTATGCTGTGGATGGGGAGACATAGGAGGTGAATTAGTTGTTCTTTGAGGATAACAGTTCTAGTGGCTACCTTCAGAGACATACTTTGTAAGTTGTTTATGGAGTTTATGGGAGTGTGAAAGAGGTAAGCTGACAATAAACATGAATAAAAGTTAGGTAATGAGGTGCAACAAGGAAATGAGGCAGGATGGTTCAAGTGTAAGTCTTAATGACGAGGAAGTGGAGTGCTTTAGTACCCGAGAGATAACATGGGCATTAGGGGCTGCATTGTGTCAAGGTGAAAAAGGAGCTAGAATACTAAAGGCATAAAAGGGTGTGATGAAAAATAAGTCACTGTCTGTTAAGGCAAAGCTTGGTATGTTTGAAGGTGCATTGGATACAAGACTTGGATTTTGTATGGAAAAGAAAGAAAGAAAGGATGAACACGGATGTAAAATGCCTGAGGATGGTATGTTGTGGTGCGAGGTGAAATAATGTAAGAGAGAGATGCATTTGAATGAGCAGTTTGAGAGAACTTCCCAGAGTGTGCAGAAATTTTTTGAACATACAGAGAGGATGACTGAAGAAAGATTGTCCAAGAGGATCTGTATGTCAAGAGAGGAAGATGGACTAAAGTGGGCTCTTGCATATTGAAGCATGAACACTCAGGAGATACAGAATATGTGGAATGATGATAATAAAATAATAAGAATAATAATAATTAAATGTATTGCATGTGGAATGGGATGGTCAAAAGGGCACATTGTAGTATGGCAGGAGGTACAGGGAGGAGTGGTAGGCCATGAGGATGTTACAATGGCGGCATTTCATATATGGGAACGGTATGACGTTCTCAATCGCCAATTCGGTTTTGTAAATTAAAAAGTGACTTTCTCTGATATTATTTTTTAGTGTAGAAGGTCACAATGAGTTTCCCAATAATATATTTGACGTGCGGTGCAATAAAAAAGATAATGCGGTTTGTGATGTTGCTATGAGCCTTATGAACCCCATTAAATTGAAAATACAGTGATGATGAATAGGTAGATAGGTATGGTCATTATGTTGAATACATAAAATTTTTGTAAATTTGTACTGTACATGCATCACCTTTTTCACAATTCGTTTTCACGTACCCTATATTGTGTAAGTTGTTGGAATTGTTAGAAATAAAATAGTTATTGAAAGACCATATTAATAATAATGAGTTAGCATTTGAAAATTATTTTAAAGATTTTAGTTTATCCTCATCTATCTATCTCCATGGAGTTAGGTTAAACTAGGATAATGTTCAAATTTTGTCCTACCATCTTCTTAATTATAAAATAAGATGTGCTGATTGTCAAATTGTACCCATAATACAAAATGAAATTCTTTATGGCTAGAAGCTCAATTCAAGGTTAGAAAGTATGAAAATTGTAAGATGAAAAATGATAAAATATCACATAAAAGTTCCACATGGAATATTGCATAAAGAATCATCTATTTCACTAAGACGCTATATCACAGAGGAGTTCTGGAATGGTAGGATTTATTTTGAGCATTCCGAGACTTTGGGAGAGTGATTACAATCATTACTTAGGGAAAGTATACTTTAGTGCTTCAATATTCTTATGCATGCAGACTTATAAAATGTCTTATGTATTATTGCAATTTTGTGTGGCTAATAGACTTAAGACTAGAGGAAGTTCATTAGGATCATTTTTACTTATACTCCAGTGTTTAGTCAGGCATTAGTGGGGAGGGCAGTGAATAACAGAGGAAATGTGGGGTCAGGTAATGTAAACCTAGATATAACACATTATATGAACAAATTGTATGAACCTCACCTAACTTCCCAGAGCAGTCAAGATTTACCATCTTTTTAATATCATTTGAAAGTAAAAGTTAATATTTTCATTGCCATTTTCAAGCCTTTGTCAGCCAATCTTTATTCTATCATCGTAATCAATGGATTTCATAGCATGCTTGACCATGCTTGATGTTATAAACCATACATTGGTATAATTGGACTGTATTATTGAATTCAAGGTAAATCATTTAACCTACCCTTGCAGCTGAATTTATCTTAGATTTCTTTTTTTTTACTGGCTAAAACTTAAATATACCAGTATCTCTTGCATAATGGATAGGGTGGTGAGTGTGGTGAATGCAAAAGTCTTAGAGCAAGGACCAGGTTTGCTGTATGCTGTGGATGGGGAGACATAGGAGGTGAATTAGTGGTTCTTTGAGGATAACAGTTCTAGTGGCTACCTTCAGAGACATACTTTGTAAGTTGTTTATGGAGTTTATGGGAGTGTGAAAGAGGTAAGCTGACAATAAACATGAATAAAAGTTAGGTAATGAGGTGCAACAAGGAAATGAGGCAGGATGGTTCAAGTGTAAGTCTTAATGACGAGGAAGTGGAGTGCTTTAGTACCCGAGAGATAACATGGGCATTAGGGGCTGCATTGTGTCAAGGTGAAAAAGGAGCTAGAATACTAAAGGCATAAAAGGGTGTGATGAAAAATAAGTCACTGTCTGTTAAGGCAAAGCTTGGTATGTTTGAAGGTGCATTGGATACAAGACTTGGATTTTGTATGGAAAAGAAAGAAAGAAAGGATGAACACGGATGTAAAATGCCTGAGGATGGTATGTTGTGGTGCGAGGTGAAATAATGTAAGAGAGAGATGCATTTGAATGAGCAGTTTGAGAGAACTTCCCAGAGTGTGCAGAAATTTTTTGAACATACAGAGAGGATGACTGACAAAACATTGTCCAAGAGGATCTGTATATCAAGAGAGGAAGATGGACTAAAGTGGGCTCTTGCATATTGAAGCATGAACACTCAGGAGATACAGAATATGTGGAATGATGATAATAAAATAATAAGAATAATAATAATTAAATGTATTGCATGTGGAATGGGATGGTCAAAAGGGCATATTGTAGTATGGCAGGAGGTACAGGGAGGAGTGGTAGGCCATGAGGATGTTACAATGGCGGCATTTCATATATGGGAACGGTATGACGTTCTCAATCGCCAATTCGGTTTTGTAAATTAAAAAGTGTCTTTCTCTGATATTATTTTTTAGTTTAGAAGGTCACAATGAGTTTCCCAATAATATATTTGACATGTGGTGCAATAAAAAAGATAATGCGGTTTGTGATGTTGCTATGAGCCTTATGAACCCCATTAAATTGAAAATACAGTGATGATGAATAGGTAGATAGGTATGGTCATTATGTTGAATACATAAAATTTTTGTAAATTTGTGCTGTACATGCATCACCTTTTTCACAATTCGTTTTCACGTACCCTATATTGTGTAAGTTGTTGGAATTGTTAGAAAAAAAATAGACAAGTTATTGAAAGACCATATTAATAATAATGAGTTAGCATTTGAAAATTATTTTAAAGATTTTAGTTTATCCTCATCTATCTATCTCCATGGAGTTAGGTTAAACTAGGATAATGTTCAAATTTTGTCCTACCATCTTCTTAATTATAAAATAAGATGTGCTGATTGTCAAATTGTACCCATAATACAAAATGAAATTCTTTATGGCTAGAAGCTCAATTCAAGGTTAGAAAGTATGAAATTATAAGATGAAAAATGATAAAATATCACATAAAAGTTCCACATGGAATATTGCATAAAGAATCATCTATTTCACTAAGACACTATATCACAGAGGAGTTCTGGAATGGTAGGATTTATTTTGAGCATTCCGAGACTTTGGGAGAGTGATTACAATCATTACTTAGGGAAAGTATACTTTAGTGCTTCACTATTCTTATGCATGCAGACTTATAAAATGTCTTATGTATTATTGCAATTTTGTGTGGCTAATAGACTTAAGACTAGAGGAAGTTCATTAGGATCATTTTTACTTATACTCCAGTGTTTAGTCAGGCATTAGTGGGGAGGGCAGTGAATAACAGAGGAAATGTGGGGTCAGGTAATGTAAACCTAGATATAACACATTATATGAACAAATTGTATGAACCTCACCTAACTTCCCAGAGCAGTCAAGATTTACCATCTTTTTGATATCATTTGAAAGTAAAATTTAATATTTTCATTGCCATTTTCAAGCCTTTGTCAGCCAATCTTTATTCTATCATGTCATAGCATGCTTGACCATGCTTGATGTTATGAACCATACATTGGTATAATTGGACTGTATTATTGAATTCAAGGTAAATCATTTAACCTACCCTTGCAGCTGAATTTATCTTAGATTTCTTTTTTTTTTTTACTGGCTAAAACTTAAATATACCAGTATCTCTTGCATAATGGATAGGGTGATGGGTGAGGTGAATGCAAAGATCTTAGAGCAAGGACCAGGTCTGCAGTATGCTGTGGATGGGGAGACATGGGAGGTGAATTAGTTCTTCTTTGAGGATAACACAGTTCTAGTGGCTACCTTCAGAGACATACTTTGTAAGTTGTTCATGGAGTTTATGGGAGTGTGAAAGAGGTAAGCTGACAGTAAACATGAACAAAAGTTAGGTAATAAGGTGCAGCAAGGAAATGAGGCAGGATGGTTCAACTTTAAGTCTCAATGACGAGGAAGTGGAGTGCTTTAGGTACCCGAGAGATAACATGGGCATTGAGGGCTGCATTGTGTCAAGGTGGAAAAGGAGGTACAATAATAAATGCATAAATTGGTGTGAGGAAGAACACGTCAGTGTCTGTTAAGGCAAAGCTTGGTATGTTTGAAGGTGCACTGGATACAAGACTTGGATTTTATATGGAAAAGAAAGAAAGAGGATGAACAGGTTAGATGCAAAATGCCTGAGGATGGTATGTGGTGGTGCGAGGTGAAATAGTGTAAGAGAGAGATGCATTTGAATGAGCAGTCTGAGAGAACTTCCCAGAGTGAGCAGAAATTTTTTGGACATACGGAGAGGATGACTGAAGAAAGATTGTCCAAGAGGATCTGTATATCGAGAGAGGAAGAGGTCACAGAGAAGATGGACTAAAGTGGGCTCTTGGGTATTGAAGCATGAACACTCAGGAGATACGGGATATGTGGAATGATGACAATAGAATAATAATAATAATAATAATAATGAAATATATGGCACATGGTATGGGATGGTCAAAAGGGCATATTGTAGTATGGCAGGAGGTACAGGGAGGAGTGGTAGGCCATGAGGAGGTTACAATGGTGGCATTTCATATATGGGGACGGTATGATGTTCTCAATCGCCAAGTCGGTTTTGTAAATTAAAAAGTGTCTTTCTCTGATATTATTTTTTAGTGTAGAAGGTCACAATGAGTTTCCATATAATATATTGGACATGTGGTGCAATAAAAAAGATAATACAGTTTGTGATGTTGCTATGAGCCTTATGAACCCCATTGAATTGAAAATACAGTGATGATAAATAGGTAGATAGGTATGGTCATTATGTTGAATATATAAAATTTTCGTAAATTTGTGCTGTTCATGCATCACCTTTTTCGCAATTCGTTCTCACGTACCCTATATTGTATAAGTTGTTGAAATTGTTAGAAAAAATAGATAAGTTATTGAAAGACCATATTGATAATGAGTTAGCATTTGAAAATGATGGTAAAGATTTTAGTTTATCCTCATCTGTCTTTCTCCATGTAGTTAGGCTAAACTAGGATAATGTTCAAATTTTGTCAAATTGTACACATAATACAAAATGAAATTCTTTATGGCTAGAAGCTCAATTCAAGGGTAGAAAGTATAAGAATTATAAGATGAAAAACTATCAAATATCACATAAAAGTATCACGTGGAATATTGCATAAAGAATCACCTATTTCACTTAGAAGCTATATCACACAGGAGTTTTGGAATGTTTGAGCATTTTGAGGCTTTAGGAGTGTGATTACCATCATTACTTGGGGAAAGTATACTTTAGTGCCTCAATATTCTTAAGCGTGCAAGCTTATAGAATGTCTTATGGATTATTGCAATTTTGTGTGGCTAATAGACTTAAGACTAGAGGAAGTTCATTAGGATCATTTTTACTTATACTACAACGTTCAGTAAGGCATTAGTGGTGAGGGTAATGAATATCAGAGGAAATGTGGGATCAGATAATGTAAACCCAGATGTAACACTCGTAAAAATATCAACATATTATATGAACCTCACCTAACCTCCCAGAGCAGTCAAGATTTACCATCTTTTTGATATTTTTTGAAAGCAAAATTTAATATTTTCATTGCCATTTTCAAGCCTTTGTCAGCCAATCTTTATTCTATCATAGTAATCAATGGATTTCATAGCATGCTTGATGTTATGAACCATACATTGGTATAATTGGACTGTATTATTGAACTTAAGGTAAATCATTTAACCTACCCTTCAAGCTGAATTTATCTTAAGATTTTTTTTTCTTTTTTTCTTTTTTTTACTAGCTAAAACTCAAATATACCTGTATCTGTTACATAATGGATAGGGTGATGGGTGAGGTGAATGCAAAGGTCTTAGAGCAAGGACCAGGTCTGCTGTATGCTGTGGATGGGGAGACATAGGAGGTGAATTAGTTCTTCTTTGAGGGTAACACAGTTCTAGTGGCTACCTTCAGAGACATACTCTGTAAGTTGTTGATGGAGTTTATGGGAGTGTGAAAGAGGTAAGCTGACAGTAAACATGAACAAAAGTTAGGTAATGAGGTGCAGCAAGGAAATGATGAGGAAGTGAAGTGTTTAGGTACCCAAGAGATAACATGGGCATAGGGTGCTGCATTGTGTCAGGGTAGAAAAGGAGCTACAATACTAAATGCATAAATTGGTGCGAGGAAGAACACGTCAGTGTCTGTTAAGGCAAAGATTGGTGTGTTTGAAGGTGCATTGTATACAAGACTTGGATTTTGTATGGAAAAGAAAGAAAGAGGACGAACAGGTTGGATGCAAAATGCCTGAGGATGGTATGTGGTGGTGCGAGGTGAAATAGTGTAAGAGAGAGATGCATTTGAATGAGCAGTCTGAGAGAACTTCCCAGAGTGAGCAGAAATTTTTTGGACATACAGAGAGGATGACTGAAGAAAGATTGTCCAAGAGGATCTGTATATCAAGACAGGAAGATGGACTAAAGTGGGCTCTTGGATATTGAAGCATGAACACTCAGGAGATACAGAATATGTGGAATGATGATAATAAAATAATAAGAATAATAATAATTAAATGTATTCCATGTGGAATGGGATGGCCAAAAGGGCATATTGTAGTATGGCAGGAGGAACAGGGAGGAGTGGTAGGCCATGATGATGTTACAATGGCGGCATTTCATATATGGGGACGGTATGATGTTCTCAGTCGCCAAATCGGTTTTGTAAATTAAAAAGTGTCTTTCTCTGATATTATTTTTTAGTGTAAAAGGTCACAATGAGTTTCCCAATAATATATTTGACATGCAGGTGCAATAAAAAAGATAATGCGGTTTGTGATGTTGCTATGAGCCTTATGAACCCCATTAAATTGAAAATACAGTGATGATGAATAGGTAGATATGTATGGTCATTATGTTGATATAAAAGTTTTTGTAAATTTGTGCTCTACATGCATCTCCTTTTTCGCAATTCGTTCTCACATACCCTATATTGTGTAAGTTGTTGGAACTGTTAGAAAAAAAATAGACAAGTTCTTGAAAGACCATATTAATAATGAGTTAGCATTTGCAAATTATGATAAAGATTTTAGTTTATCCTCATCTATCTCTCTCCATGGAGTTAGGCTAAACTAGGATAATGTTCAGATTTTGTCCTACCATCTTCTTAATTATAAAATAAGATGTGCTGATTGTCAAATTGTACTCATAATACAAAATGAAATTCTTTATGACTAGAATCTCAATTCAAGGTTAGAAAGTATGAGAATTATAAGAAGAAAAATGATAAAATATCACTTAAAAGTTCCACATGGAATATTGCATAAAGAATCATCAATTTCGCTAAGACGCTATATCACAGAGGAGTTCTGGAATGGTAGGATTTATTTTGAGCATTCCGAGACTTTGGGAGAGTGATTGCAATCATTACTTAGGGAAAGTATACTTTAGTGCTTCAATATTCTTATGCATGCAAGCTTATAGAATGTCTTATGGATTATTGCTATTATGTGTGGCTAATAGACTTAAGACTAGAGGAAGTTCATTAGGATCATTTTTACTTATACTACAATGTTCAGTAAGGCATTAGTGGTGAGGGCAGTGAATAACAGAGGAAATGTGGGGTCAGGTTATGTAAACCTAGATATAACACTTGTAAAAAACATCAGCCAATTATATGAACCTCACCTAACCTCCCAGCGCAGTCAAGATTTACCTTCTTTTTGATGTTATTTGAAAGCAAAATTTAATATTTTCATTGCCATTTTTTATGCCTTTGTCAGCCAATCTTTATTTTATCATAGTAATCAATGGATTTCATGGCATGCTTGACGTTATGAACCATACATTGGTATAAATTGGACTGTATTATTGAATTTAAGGTAAGTCATTTAACTTACCCTTACAGTTGAATTTATCTTATAATTTTTTATTTTTATTGGCTAAAACTCAAATATTTATACCAGTATCTGTTGTATAATGTTACATTGACAATTATGTAATGCAGTCTATCGCAGATTTTGCAGAAGGCTTGAAAAGAGACAACCATCATGTTTTGTTAATTTTGAAATAGTACCAAAAACAAGATAAATCTCAACTTCAGGGAGATGCGAGGTGAATTTTCCATAGGTTATATTGATTATTTACAAGTGTCTCACCTAGGTTTATGTTAATTAACCTCACATTTTCTTTGTTAATCCAGGATCTTTTCATCTTTGTAAGCAAGGAATTTTTTGCATCTTTTCAGACATCCTTTGTGAGTGTAGTCACTGGCATGAGTGAGGTGATGCGTCAAGAGGTGTACATGTTTGAACGTCTTGACCAGACCAGCTCGGGAGAGAATATGTCATACCTCAAGTGCTTGGTGTATATTAGACCTATTAGAGAAAATATTGATTTACTTGCACGAGAGCTCCAGAAACCCAGATATGGAACATATTACATATGTAAGTTTGTTTTTAATTTTTCTACTGATGTAAAATACTGGTTTACTTAAATAATATTATGAAATTGTCTATGAATTTGTCACCCCTTTAGTCTCATTAGTATGTACACACACAAATTAGCTGATTGAAAACAGGTTGTGTCTGCATGTATATAAGAAGCTAGCCATTTCTTAAAGTCCCAAGAGAAGCATACATTTGATCTTATAAAGAGCCTCCAAGTCGGTGTTTTGAGTCACCTGCAAAATATTTCCACTGATGTAAATAAATTGAATATTTATTTACTGTCCTTTATAGTCCAAAATGAAATGTTTAATACTGTCACTGTTTTGAAACCAAATTTCACAGATACGCACAGTTATGCATTTCATTATTACCAGCTAAAGAATTGCACAGTTTGGAATCGTACTGTAATATGTTGTCTTGTATTATTTAGTGCTTGTTATACATTTTTCTTTTTAAATTAACAGTGAACAGAAGTTTTTATTACCCTGAAATAGACATTGTTCATAGAATAGACTGTGATTTGTAGGCTAGAAATAAGTGTTTTCTCTATTCTGTATTACAAATAAAGCATGGAAGCACAGTTGATTGAAGGTAAATGTGAGTAAAAGTAAATTAATGGTATTTGAAAGGAAATGTATAGATTTTGCTAAATCCCATAGAGTTGGAGAAGAAAGTGTACTGAACCCTGACCCAAACACCTACATCTGCCACTCTTTCATCTAATTCATTCAATTTTCCTTCAAAACATTCACTCAACCTTCTCCTCACTTCATCACTACCTTTTTTCACTTCCTCTTTTGCCCCCTTGATTGATGTTTCTCTTTGTTCTCTTGTTTTCCTCATTACATACCTCCCTCCAAAAAATCTTATTCTTCCTAAAGTTTGCTGATTCATGGTCACCACAACTCTCATTTATCCTCTTTTTTTTAACTTCTGCACCTTCCTCTTGACCTCCTGCCCTTTTCTTTATACATCCTCTAATCATTTGCACCTCTCTCCTTTAAGTACCACCCAAAAGCCTCTGTTTTCTCTTTCACCAGCAACTTTACTTCTTCATCCCACCGTTCACTACCCTTTCTAATGTACTTCTTTGTCCCACTACTCACTACCCTTTCGCATGCCAAATGTATCTCTTGCTCGAGCCAGGACGGCTTCCCTAAATACCTCCCATTCCTCACCAATTCCCTTTACTTTATTCACTCTCACCTTATGCCATTCTACACTCAATCTTTCCTTGTACTTCTTCACACAGTTCTCTTTTCCAAGCTCATTAACTCTCACCACTCTCTTTATACTGACATTGTTTCCACTTTTCCAAAAAACCTTACAGATCTCACCCTCACCTCCACAAGATAGTAATCAGACATCCAACCAGCTGCTCCTTTCACATTTACATCCAAAACTCTCTTTTAACTAAGGGCCTCTCTGACAGCTTCTGTCACTCTTTCTTTCATTTTTCCATTCTGATGGTGCTATAGCTGTCTCTACTGTTGACATATCAACTCTCTTTGGTTCCCGTTTCTCCTTTAACTCTACCTTGGATGACTTGAACATTCCTTCACCCCCTGATGCTCCTCATACTAATCCTACGCCCCTTCCCGTAATCTCTTTTCAGACTGTCCAAAAAGCACTTCTTTCTCTGGACACAAGCAAGACTTTATGGTCCTGGTGGCATCCATCCCCATGTACTGAAAGAGTGTGCCTTTGAACTTGCACCTGTGCTTGCTCATCTGTTCCATTTCTGCTTAAAAACCAAAACTTTTCCTTCTCATTGGAAAAGTGCATTGATACATCCCATCCCTAAGAAGGGTGACTGTTCGATGGATCAGCCTCCCCCTTTTCTCCATCAAAAGCAGTATCCGTCAAGGTTCTGTCCTGTCCCCTACACTTTTTCTCCTTTTTTTCAACAGTTTCCTCTCCACAAATAATCCAGTGCACTCATACACTGACAACTCAACACTGCATTCATCCACTTCCTTCAGTTCTGCTTTATTTTTCTCTCACTTTATCTAGATCTCATCTTGACACAGCTTCCTCAGTAAACTCTTACTCGAACAGGATACCTCAGTGGGGTAAACAAAATCCTGTTAAGTTTAATGCCTCCAAAACCCATCTCTCTTTCAAAAATGTCTCACAACTCTCGTCTCTCCTTTGATGGTTCTGTGATTCCACCTATGTACTCAATGAACATACTTGGTATTGCTGTAACATCCACTCTTTTTTGGAAACTGTACAATACAGGAATAGCTGAGTCTGCCTCTTAAGAAACTGGGTGTCCTGTTTAGATGTTGAAACTTCTGAACAGTTGCTCCATTTACAAAGGGACTGATTTGTCCTTGTATGGAGTATTGCTCTCACATTTGGGGTGGTTCTAGCTCTGTATCTTTACTTGACAAAGTTGAGTCGAAAGCAATTGGACTTATAAACTGTCCCAGGCTAACTTCCAAAACCCCTTGCCCTACACCGCAATGTTGGTTCACTTTCCCCTCTTCTATAGGTATTACTTTGGTTTTTGCTCCTGAGAGCTGGCTGCTTGTGTGCCCCCACCACTGACTAGACCATGCAATACTCAGCAAGCTGCTGTGTCACATGATTACTGTGTGGCCATTGGTAACTCAAGGATGGGCCATTTTGATACCTGCTTCTTTCCCTACATGTCAAAGCTCTGGAACTCTCTCCCCTCTCATGTCTTTCCCAATACCTATGACCTTACCCATTTCAAAAGACAGATCTTTCATGTCCTCCGAAATTCATAAATACTTTCCCTCGTCTTTTTTTTTGTCTGCTTCATAATTCTCCCTTTATTTCAATTAAGGCCCAACTTTGATGTGGACTTTTGTCTGTGACTGAAGCCTTCAACGTATAAAATTAATATGTAATCCAATTATGCCTGCTGACCATCTCTCCTTCTCACATACATACACTTGTGTATGTCACTCTTTTTAAACCAGGTATTCCAAGTCACCAGTCCTTTTTGGGCCCACAACTCCCCAAGCTGTACACATTTTCCATTCATAACACTGAATACCCCATACAACCCACTTATACTCTCAACTACCATATTACTCACCTTTACATTCATCACTGATACTCAGTCTCTTACATCAAAACTGCTGACACTCTCACTCACCTACTCCCAAAACACTTGCCTCTTTTGATCTTTCTTCTCACAGGCCGGGTGCATAAGCATTTAATAATCATGCAGCTCTTGCCAGCCACCTTAATTTTTACAAGCTGTACACATTTTCCATTCATAACGCTGAATACCTCATGCAACCCACTTATACTCTCAACTGCCACATTACTCACCATGAGAGGTATTTGTTAAGGGTGTAAGGCATGTTTACGAGTAGGAAAAGAGGAGAGTGATTGGTTCCCAGTGAAGGCTGGTCTGCAGTGATGTGATGTCCCCATGGTAGTTTAATTTGTTTATAGATGGGGTGGTTAGGGAGGTAAATGCAAGAGTTTTGGAGAGAGAGGGCAAGTATGCAGTCTGTTGGGGATGAGAGAGCCTGGGAAGTGAGTCAGCTGTTGTTTGCTGATGATACAGCCTTGGTGGCTGACTCAAGCGAGAAACTGCAGATGTTCATGAACTGAGCTTGGAAAAGTGTGTGAAAGAAGACAGTTGAGAGTAAATGTGAATAAGAGCAGGGTTGAGGGACAAGTTAGTTGGGATGTAAGTTTGAATGGAGAAAAATTGGAGGAAGTAGTGTTTCAGATATCTAGGAGCAGACTTCACAGCAAATGTTACCATGGAAGTGGTAGTGAGTCATAGGGTGGGGGAAGGGGTAGAGGTTCTAGGAGTGATGAAGAATGTGTGGAGAGAGAGAATGTTATCTCGGAGAGCAAAAATGGGTATGTTTGAAGTGAGTAGTAGTTCCTACAATATTATATGGGTGCGAGGCATGGGCTATAGATAGGGTTGTACAGAGGAAGGTGGATGTGCTGTAAAGGAAATGTCTGAGGACAGTATGTGATGAGGTGGTTTGATCAAGGAAGTAATGAAAGAGTAAGAGAGAGGTGTGGTAATAAAGAGTGTGGTTGAGAGAGTAGAAGAGGGTGTGTTAAAATGGTTTGGACATACGGAGAGAGTGAGTGAGGAAAGATTGACAAAGAGGATATATGTGTCAGAGGTGGAGGGAACAAGGAGAAGCAGGATACCAAATTGGAGGTGGAAGGATGGGGTGAAAAGGAATTTGAGCAATAGGGGCCTGAACATACAGGAGGGTGGGAGGCATGCAAGGAATAGAGTGAATTAGAACAATGTGGTATACCAGGGTCAGTGTGCTGTCAGTGGACTGAACCAGGGCATGTGAAATGTCTTAAGTAAACCAGGGAAAGGTGTGTGGAGCCTGGATAGGGAGTTGTGGTTTTGGTACATTACACATAACGGCTAGAGACTGATTGTGAAATGTGGCCTTTTGTTGTCTGTTTTCCTGGCACAGAGGGTGGCGATGCTTTTTCCTGTGGTGTGGGGTGGCACTGGGAATGGATGAAGGCAAGCAAGTATGAATATGTACATGTGTATATATGTATATGTCTTTGTATGTGTGTGCATATATGTTTATGTTGATATGTGTATGTGTATATGTTGATATGTATATGCATGTATATGTGCGTGTATGTGCGTCTATGTATATACTAGTGTATATGGGTGCATGGGTCATTCTTCATCTGTTTCCTGGTGCTACCTCGCTAAAACAGGAAACAGCAGATAGGGAGCTGTTGTTTCGGTGCATTACTCATGTCAGCTAGAAACTGAGTGTGAATGAATGTGGCCTTTTTGTCTGTTTTCCTGGCGCTACCTTGCTGAAACGAGGTGGCGATGCTGTTTCTTACAGGGTGGGGTGGCTCCAGGAATGGATAAAGATAAGCAAGTAGGAATATGTACATGTATATGTATGTATATGTTTGTATGTGTATGTGCATGTATGGCCATTTATGTGCATATATGTGTATAGGAGTGGATGGGCCATTCTTCGTCTGTTTCCTGGCACTACATCGCTAGCATGAAGTGGCAATCAAGTATGATAAGAATTATAATGATTTCCAGCCCCCCGCTGTCTCCCCTTTTACTTTCCTTTAACAACATGCAGGGAATATGTAGGAGGTATTCTTTCTCCCCTATATATATTCCCCATTTGTTGTAGAAGGCAACTAAAGCAGGGTGGGAAATGAGCACTGGTAACCCTCCCTTCTTGTAGTTCAATTTCTAAGAGAGGAAACAGAAGGAGTCAAGCAGGGAGTGCTCATCCTCATAGAAGACTCAGACTGGGGTGTCTGAAT
Source organism: Panulirus ornatus (assembly GCF_036320965.1). Classification (NCBI taxonomy): domain Eukaryota; kingdom Metazoa; phylum Arthropoda; class Malacostraca; order Decapoda; family Palinuridae; genus Panulirus; species Panulirus ornatus. Next base: position 2,161,674 of record NC_092272.1, on the reverse strand, counting down.
GTGTATGGATGTAACAAAGATGAAAAGAAAGGAGAGATAGGCAGTATGTTTGAGGAAAGAAACCTGGATGTTCTGGCTCTGAGTGAAACAAAGCTTAAAGGTAAAGGGTAAGAATGGTTTGGCAAAGTCTTGGGAGTAAAGTCAGGGTTAGTGAGAGGACAAGAGCTAAGGAAGCAGTAGCACTACTTCTGAAGCAGTTGTGGGAATGTGCGATAGAGTGGAAGGAAGTAAATTCTTGATTGATGTGGATAAAACTGAAAGCGGATGGAGAGATGGGTGATTTTTGGTGCTTATGCACTTGGCCATGAGAAGCAAGATCATGAGAGGCAAGTGTTTTGGGAACAGCTGAATGAGCGTGTCACCAGCTTTGGTGCACAAGACCAGGTATTAGTAATGGGTGATTTGAATGTGAAGATGAGTTTTGTGACAGTTGAGGGTATAATTGGTGTACATGGGGTATTCAGTGTTGTGATTGGAAATGGTGAGGAGCTTGTGGATTTGTGTGCTGATAAAAGATGTGATTGGGAATAGCTGGTTTAAAAAAAGAGATATACATAAGTATACGTATATGAGCACAAGAGATAGTCAAAGGGCACTAGTAAATTATGTGTTGATAGATAGATGTGTAAAAGAGAAACTTTCGAATGTTGATGTGCTGAGAGGGGCAGCTTGTGGGATATGATCACTATCTTGTCAAGGCAAAGGTGAAGATTTGTCGAGGTTTTCAAAGAAGAAGAGAGAATGTTAGAGAGAAGAGATTGGTGAGAGTAAGTGAGCTTGGAAAGGATCCTTCTGTGAGGAAGTACCTGGAGAGATTGAGTCTAGAATGGCAAAAGTTGAGAGCAGATGATGTGAGGGAAGTGGGTGAGGAATGGGATGTATTTAGGGAAGCAGTGATGCCATGTGCAAAAGATGCATGTGGCATGAGGAAGGTGGAAGGAGAGCAGATTAGAAAGGGTAGCGAGTGGTGGGATGAAGAATTAAAGTTGTCAGTGAAACAGGAAAGAGAGGAGTTTGGATGATACTTACAAGGAAGGAGTGCAGATGACTGGGAGATGTATAAAAGAAAGTGGCAGGAGGTTGAAAAACAGGGCAAATGAGAGTTAGGGTGAGAGAGTATCATTAAACTTTAGGGAAAATAAAAAGATATTTTGGAAAGAGGTAAATAATGTCCATAAGACGAGAACAAGTGGGAACATTGGTGAAGGGGGCAAGTGGGGCAGTGATAAAAGAAAGTGATGAAGTGAGAAGATGGAGTGAGTATTTTGAAGGTTTGTTGAATGTGTTTGATGATAGAGTGGCAGATGTAGGGTGTTTTGGTTGGGGTGGTGTGTGAAGTGAGAGGTCAGGGAGATTGGTTTGGTTAAGAGACAAGAGGTAGATGAAATCTGGCAAGGTAGCAGGTTTGGATGGTATTGCAATTGAATTTATTAAGAAAGGGGGTGACTGTGTTGTTGATTGGTTGGTAAGGATATTTAGTGTACGTATGGATCATAGTAAAGTGCCTGAGGATTGGCAGAATGCATGTATAGTGCCAATTTACAAAGGCAAAAAGAAGATGAAGTAGAGTGTTCAAATTAAAAGAGGCATGAGTTTGTTGAGTATTCCTGGAAAATTGTATGGAAGAGTATTGATTGAAAGGGTGAAGGCATGTATAGAGCATGAGATTGGGGAGGAGCAGTGTGGTTTCAGAAGTGGTAGAGGATGTATGGATCAGGCTTGTGGTCTTAAGAATGCGTGTGAGAAATACTTAGATGGATTTGTATGTAGCATTTATGGATCTGGAGAAGACATATGATAGGGTTGATAGAGATGCTTTGTGGAAGGTCTTCAGAGTATATGGTGTGGGAGGTAAACTGCTAGAAGCAGTGAAAAGTTCTTATTAAGGATGTAAGGCATGTGTATGAGTAGGAAGAGAGGAGAGTGATTGATTTCCAGTGAGGGTTGGTCTGCAGCAGGGTATGTGATGTCCCCATGGTTGTTTAATTTCTTTATGGATAGAGTGGTTAGGGAGTTAAATCCTAGAGTTTTGGAGAGTGGTGCGAGTATACTGTCTGTTGGGGATGAGAGGGCCTGGGAAGTGAGTCAGTTGTTGTTCGCTGATGACACAGCACTGATGGCTGATTCGAGTGAGAAACTGCCGAAGTTGGTGACTGAGTTTGGAGAAGTGTGTGAAAAGAGAAAGTTTAGAGTAAATGTGAATAAGAGCAAGGTTCAGCAGGGTTGAGGGACAAGTTGATTGGGATGTAAATTTGAATGGAGAAAAATTGGAGGAAGTGAAGTGTTTCAGATATCTTGAAGTGGACTTAGCAGTGAATGGAATCTTGGAAGCAGAAGTGAGTTGTATGGTGGGGGGGATTGGGCAAAGGTTCTAGGAGCGATGAAGAATAAGCAGAAAGAGAGAACGTTACCTTAGATAGCAAAAATGGATATTTTTAAAGGATTAATTGTTCCAACAATAATATATAGTTGCAAGGCATGGGCTATAGATAGGGTTGTATGGAGGAGGGTGCATGTGTTGGAAATGAAATGTTTGAGGACAATTTTTGGTGTGAGGTGGTTTGATCAAGAAGTAATGAAAGGGTAAGAGAGATGCTAGGTAATAAAAAGAGTTTGTTTGGGAGAACAGAAGAGGATGTGTTGAAAAGTTTTGCATATATGGAGAGAATGTGTGAGGAAAGGTTGACAAAGAGGATTTATGTGGAAGAGGTGGGGGGAACAAGAAGCAGGACACCAAATTGGAGGTGGAAGGATGGAATGAAAAAGATTTTGAGTGATCGAGGCCTGAACACACAGGAGGGTGAGAGCGTACAAGGAATAGTGAACTGGAATGATGTGGTATACCGGGTTGACATGCAATCAATGGACTGAACCAGGGCATGTGAAGTGTCTGGGGTAAACCATGGAAAGGTCTGTAGGGTCTGGATGTGGACAGAGAGCTGTGGTTTTGGTGACTGAGTGTGAATGAATGTGGCTTTTTGTGTGTATTCCTGGGGCTGCCTTGCTGAAGTAGGGAATAGCAATGCTGTTTTACTGTGGGGCGGGGTAACAACAGGAATGGATAAAGGCAAGTAAGTATGATTATGCACATGTGTATGTGTGTAATGTCTGCATATGTGTATGTATATTTATGTATATGTTGATATGTATGTGTATGTATATGTGCGTATGTGGGCCTTTATGTATATATGTGTGTGCGTATATGAGGGGATGGGCCATTCTTCGTCTGTTTCCTGGTGCTACCTCACTGATGCAGGAAACAGCGATCAAGTATAATAAATGAATGAATATGTATATGTACATGTATGTGCATTTATGTATATGTATATATGAGTGGATGGATTATTCTGTGTCTGCTTCCTTGTGCTACCTCACTGAAACGGGACACAGCAATCAAGTATAATGTGCGTGTGTGTGTGGAGGCGAAGGTGAAGATTTGTAGAGGTTTTCAAAAGAGAAGAGAAAATGTTGGCGAGAAGAGAGACTGAGTCTAGAATGGTAAAAGGTGAGAGTAAATGATGTGAGGGAAATGGGTGAGGAATGGGATGTATATAGGGAAGCATTGTTGGCATGTGCAGAAGATGTATGTGGCATGGGAAAGATGGGAGGTGGACAGATTAGAAAGGGTAGTGAGTGGTGGGATGAAGAAGTAAAGTTATCAATGAAAGAGAAAAGAGGTGCATTTGGCTGATACTTATATGGAAGGAGTGCATATACTTGGAGATGTATAAAAGAAAGTGGGAGGAGGTCAAGAGGGAGGTACAAGGGTTGAAAAACAGAGCAAGTGAGACTTGGGGTTAGACAGTATCTTCAAACTTTAGGAAGAATAAAAAGATGTTTTGGAAGGAGGTAAATAATATGCGTAAGACAAGAGAACAAATGGGAACATCAGTGAAGGGGGCAAAGGGGGAAGTGACAACAGGTAGTGATGAAGTGAGAAGGTGATGGAGTGAGTATTTTGAAGGTTTGTTGAATGTGTTTCATGATACAGTGGCAGATGTAGGTGTTTTGGTCAGGGTGGTGTGCAAAGTGAGAGGGTCAGGGAGAATGGTTTGGCTAAGAGAAGAGGTGAAGAAAGCCTTGTGGAAGATGAAATCTGGTATTGCAGTTGAATTTATTAAGAAAGTGGGTGACTGTGTTGTTGATTGGTTGGTAAGGACATTCATTGTATATATGGATCATGATGAAGTGCGCGAGGACTGGCGGAATGCATGCATAGTGCCATTGTACAAAGGCAAAGGGGATAAAGGTGAGTGTTCAAACTACAGAGGCATAAGTTTCTTGAGTATTTTTGGAAAATTGTATGAAGGGTTTTGATTGAGAGGGTGAAAACATGTACAGAGCACGAAATTGGGAAGGAGCAGTGGGGTTTCATAAGTGGTAGAGGATGTGTGGATCAGGTATTTGCTTTGAAGAACGTAAGAAATACTTATAAAAACAGATGAATTTGTTTGTAGCATTTATGGATCTGGTGAAGGCATAGGATAGGGTTGATAGGGACACATAGTGGAAGGTCTTAAGAGAATATGGTGTGGGAGGTAAGCTGCTAAAAGCAGTGAAAAGTTTTTATCAAGGATGTAAGGCATGTGTCCGAGTAGGAAGAGAGGAGAGTGATTGGTTCCCAGTGAAGGTCGGTCTGTGGCTAGGGTGTGTGATGTCCCCATGGTTGTTTAATTTGTATATGGATGGTGTGGTTAGGGAGGTAAATGCAGGGGTTTTGGAGAGAGGGGTGAATATGTAGAGTGTTGGGGATGAGAGGGCCTGGGAAATGAGTCAGTTATTGTTTGCTGATGATACAGCCCTGGTGACTGATTCAGGTGAGAAACTGCAGAAGTTGGTGACTGAGTTTGGAGAAGTTCGTGAAAGGAGAAAGTTAAGAGTATATGTGAATAAGAGCAAAGTTATTAGGTTCAGCAGGGTTGAAGGACAAGTTAGTTGAGATTCAAGTCTGAATGGAGAAAAATTAGAGGAAGTGAAGCATTTTAGATGTCTGAGAGTGGACTTTGCAGCAAATGGAACCATGGAAGTGGAAGTAAGTCACAGGGTGGGGGAAGGAGCGATGAAGAATGTGTGAAAAGAGAGAACGTTATCTCGTAGAGCAAAACTGGGTATGTTTAAAGGAATAGTTGTTCCAACATTATATGGTTGTAAGGCATGGGCTGTAGATAGGATTGTATGGAAGGAGGGTGGATGTGTTGTAAATGAAATGTTTAAGGACAGTATGTGGTGTGAGGTGGTTTTATTGAGTAAGGAATGAAAGGGTAAGAGAGATGTGAGGTAATTGAAAGAGTGGAGTTGAAAGAGCAGAAGAGGATGTGTTGAAATGGTTTGTACATATAGAGAGAATGAGTGAGGAAGGGTTGGAAAAGAGGATACATGTGTCAGAGGGGAGGGAACAAGGAGAAGCAGGAGACCAGATTAGAGGTGGAAGGATGAAGTGAAAAAGATTTTGAGTGATCAGGGCCCACACACATAGAAGGGTGAGAGGTGTGCAAGGAATAGAGTGAATTAGAATGATGTGGTATTCCAGGTTCAACATGTCAGTGGACTAAACCAGGGCATGGAGTAAACCATGGAAAGGTCTGTGGGGCCTGGATGTGGATAGGGAGCTGTGGTTTTGGTGCATTACACATGACAATAAAAGACTGAGTGTGAATGAATGTGGCCTACCCCTCACTTCAGCCATCCCTCGCTAAAGCGAAGGGTAGCAATGCTGTTTCCTGAGGGGGTGGTGGTGCCGGGAATGGATTGAAGGCATGTATGAATACGCACATGTGTATACATGTGTATGTATGTATGGATGGATATGTATATGTAGGTATGTATATATATATATATATATATATATATATATATATATATATATATATATATATATATATCATTAAATTTTAGGGAGAATAAAAAGATGTTTTGGAAGGAGGTAAATAAAGTGCGTAAGACAAGGGAACAAATGGGAACTAAAGTGAAGGGGGCTAACGGGGAGGGGGTGATAACAAGAAGTGGTGATGTGAGAAGGAGATGGAGTGAGTATTTTGAAGGTTTGTTGAATGTGTTTGATGATAGAGTGGCAGATATAGGGTGTTTTGGTTGAGGTGGTGTGCAAAGTGAGGGGGTTAGGGAGAATGATTTGGTACACAGAGAAGAGGTAGTAAAAGCTTTGCGGAAGATGAAAGCCAGCAAGGCAGCGGGTTTGGATGGTATTGCAGTGGAATTTATTAAAAAAAAAGGGGTGACTGTAGTGTTGACTGGTTGGTAAGGTTATTTAATGTATGTATGACTCATGGTGAGGTGCCTGAGGATTGGAGGAATGCTTGCATAGTGTCATTGTACAAAGGCAAAGGGGATAAAAGTGAGTGCTCAAATTACAGAGGTATAAGTGTTGAGTATTCCTGGGAAATTATATGGGAGGGTATTGATTGAGAGGGTGAAGGCATGTACAGAGCATCAGATTGGGGAAGAGCAGTGTGGTTTCAGAAGTGGTAGAGGATGTGTGGATCAGGTGTTTGCTTTGAAGAATGTATGTGAGAAATACTTAGAATAGCAAATGGATTTGTATGTAGCATTTATGGATCTGGAGAAGGCATATGATAGAGTTGATAGAGATGCTCTGTGGAAGATATTAAGAATATATGGTGTGGAGGGCAAGTTGTTAGAAGCAGTGAAAAGTTTTTATCGAGGATGTAAAGCTTGTGTACGTGTAGGAAGAGAGGAAAGTGATTGGTTCTCAGTGAATGTTGGTTTGTGGCAGGGGTGTGTGATGTCTCCATGGTTGTTTGATTTGTTTATGGATGGGGTTGTTAGGGAGGTGAATGCAGGAGTTTTGAAAAGAGGGGCAAGTATGCAGTCTGTTATGGATGAGAGAGCTTGGGAAATGAGTCAGTTGTTGTTCACTGATGATACAGCGCTGGTGGCTGATTCGTGTGAGAAACTGCAGAAGCTAGCGACTGAATTTGGTAAAGTGTGTAAAAGAAGAAAGTGAGAGTAAATGTGTATAAGAACAAGGTTATTAGGTACAGTAGGGTTGAGGGACAAGTCAATTGGGAGGTAAGTTTGAATGGAGAAAAACTGGAGGAAGTGAAGTGTTTTAGATATCTGGAAGTGGATTTGGCAGCGGATGGAATCATGCAAGTGGAAGTGAATCATAGGGGGGACGAAAGTTCTGGGAGCGTTGAGGAATGTGTGGAAGTCGAGAACATTATCTCGAAAAGCAAAAATGGTTATGTTTGAAGGAATAGTGGTTCCAACAATGTTATATGGTTGCGAGGCGTGGGCTACAGATAGAGTTGTGCGCAAGAGGGTGGATGTGCTGGAAATGAGATGTTTGAGGACAATATGTGGTGCGAGGTGGTTTGATCAAGTAAGTAATAATAGGGTAAGAGAGATGTGTGGTAATAAAAAGAATGTGGTTGAGAGAGCAGAAGAGGGTGTTTTGAAATGGTTTGGTCACATGGAGAGAATGAGTGAGGAAAGATTGACCAAGAGGATATATGTGTCAGAGGTGGAGGAAACGAGAAGTGGAAGACCAAATTGGAGGTGGAAAGATGGAGTGAAAAAGATTTTGAGTGATCGGGGCCTGAACATGCAGGAAAGTGCAAGGAATAGAGTGAATTGGAACGATGTGGTACACTGGGGTCGATGTGCTGTCAATGGATTGAATCAGGGCGTGTGAAGCGTCTGGGGTAAACCATGGAAAGTTCTGTGGGGCCTGGATGTAGAAAGGGAGCTGTGGTTTCAGTGCATTATACATGACAGCTAGAGACTGAGTGTGAACGAATGTGGCCTTTGTTTTTTCCTAGCGCTACTTCGCACACATGCGGGGGGAAGGGGTTGTTATATTCATGTGTGGCAGGGTGGCAGTGGGAATGAATAAAGGCAGACATAATGAATTACGCACATGTGTATATAGGTATATGTCTGTGTGTGTATATATATGTATACGTTGATATGTATAGGTATGTATATTTGCGTGTGTGGATGTGTATGTATATACATTTGTATGTGGGTGGGTTGGGCCATTCTTTCGTCTGTTTCCTAGCGCTACCTCACTAATGCGGGAGACAGCGACAAAGCAAAGCAATATATATATACATATATATATATATTCCCTGGGGATAGGGGAGAAAGAATACTTCCCACGTATTCCCTGCGTGTCGTAGAAGGCGACTAAAAGGGGAGGGAGCGGGGGGCTGGAAATCCTCCCCTCTCAATTTTTTTAATTTTCCAAAAGAAGGAACACAGAAGGGGGGCCAGGTGAGGATATTCCCTCAATGGCCCAGTCCTCTGTTCTTAACGCTACCTCGCTAACGCGGGAAATGGCGAATAGTTTGAAAAAAAAAAAATATATATATATATATATATATATATATATATATATATATATATATATATATATATATATTATCCCTGGGGATAGGGGAGAAAGAATTCTTCCCACGTATTCCCTGCATGTCGTAGAAGGCGACTAAAAGGGAAGGGAACGGGGGGCTGGAAATCCTCCCCTCTCGTTTTTCATTTTCCTAAAGAAGGAACAGAGAAGGGGGCCAAGTGAGGATGTTCCCTCAAAGGCTCAGTCCTCTGTTCTTAACGCTACCTCGCTAATGCGGGAAATAGCGAATAGTATGAAAACAGCTAAATGAGTGTGTTAGCGGTTTTGATGCACGAGACCGGGTTATAGTGATGGGTGATTTGAATGCAAAGGTGAGTAATGTGGCAGTTGAGGGAATAATTGGTATGCATGGGGTGTTCAGTGCTGTAAATGGAAATGGTGAAGAGCTTGTAGATTTATGTGCTGAAAAAGGACTGATGATCGGGAATACCTGGTTTAAAAAGCGAGATATACATAAGTATACTTATGTAAGTAGGAGAGATGGCCAGAGAGCGTTATTGGATTACGTGTTAATGGACAGGTGTGCGAAAGAGAGACTTTTGGATGTCAATGTGCTGAGAGGTGCAACTGGAGGGATGTCTGATCATTATCTTGTGGAGGCTAAGGTGAAGATTAGTATGGGTTTTCAGAAAAGAAGAGTGAATGTTGGGGTGAAGAAGGTGGTGAGAGTAAGTGAGCTTGGGAAGGAGACCTGTGTGAAGAAGTATCAGGAGAGACTGTGTACAGAATGGAAAAAGGTGAGCACAATGGAAGTAAGGGGAGTGGGGGAGGAATGGGATGTATTTAGGGAATCAGTGATGGATTGCGCAAAAGATGCTTGTGGCATGAGAAGAGTGGGAGGTGGGCTGTTTAGAAAGGGTAGTGAGTGGTGGGATGAAGAAGTAAGAGTATTAGTGAAAGAGAAGAGAGAGGCATTTGGACGATTTTTGCAGGGAAAAAATGCAATTGAGTGGGAGAAGTATAAAAGAAAGAGACAGGAGGTCAAGAGAAAGGTGCAAGAGGTGAAAAAAAGGGCAAATGAGAGTTGGGGTGAGAGACTATCAGTAAATTTTAGGGAGAATAAAAAGATGTTCTGGAAGGAGGTAAATAGGGTGCGTAAGACAAGGGAGCAAATGGGAACTTCAGTGAAGGGCGTAAATGGGGAGGTGATAACAAGTAGTGGTGATGTGAGAAGGAGATGGAATGAGTATTTTGAAGGTTTGTTGAATGTGTCTGATGACAGAGTGGCAGATATAGGGTGTTTGGGTCGAGGTGGTGTGCAAAGTGAGAGGGTTAGGGAAAATGATTTGGTAAACAGAGAAGAGGTAGTAAAAGCTTTGCGGAAGATGAAAGCCGGCAAGGCAGCAGGTTTGGATGGTATTGCAGTGGAATTTATTAAAAAAGGGGGTGACTGTATTGTTGACTGGTTGGTAAGGTTATTTAATGTATGTATGACTCATGGTGAGGTGCCTGAGGATTGGCGGAATGCTTGCATAGTGCCATTGTACAAAGGCAAAGGGGATAAGAGTGAGTGCTCAAATTACAGAGGTATAAGTTTGTTGAGTATTCCTGGTAAATTATATGGGAGGGTATTGATTGAGAGGGTGAAGGCATGTACAGAGCATCAGATTGGGGAAGAGCAGTGTGGTTTCAGAAGTGGGAGAGGATGTGTGGATCAGGTGTTTGCTTTGAAGAATGTATGTGAGAAATACTTAGAAAAGCAAATGGATTTGTATGTAGCATTTATGGATCTGGAGAAGGCATATGATAGAGTTGATAGAGATGCTCTGTGGAAGGTATTAAGAATATATGGTGTGGGAGGCAAGTTGTTAGAAGCAGTGAAAAGTTTTTATCGAGGATGTAAGGCATGTGTACGTGTAGGAAGAGAGGAAAGTGATTGGTTCTCAGTGAATGTAGGTTTGCGGCAGGGGTGTGTGATGTCTCCATGGTTGTTTATATATATATATATATATATATATATATATTATACTTCTCCCACTCAATTGCATTTTTTCCCTGCAAAAATCGTCCAAATGCCTCTCTCTTCTCTTTCACTAATACTCTTACTTCTTCATCCCACCACTCACTACCCTTTTTAAACAGCCCACCTCCCACTCTTCTCATGCCACAAGCATCTTTTGCGCAATCCATCACTGATTCCCTAAATACATCCCATTCCTCCCCCACTCCCCTTACTTCCATTGTTCTCACCTTTTTCCATTCTGTACACAGTCTCTCCTGATACTTCTTCACACAGGTCTCCTTCCCAAGCTCACTTACTCTCACCACCTTCTTCACCCCAACATTCACTCTTCTTTTCTGAAAACCCATACTAATCTTCACCTTAGCCTCCACAAGATAATGATCAGACATCCCTCCAGTTGCACCTCTCAGCACATTGACATCCAAAAGTCTCTCTTTCGCACGCCTGTCAATTAACACGTAATCCAATAACGCTCTCTGGCCATCTCTCCTACTTACATAAGTATACTTATGTATATCTCGCTTTTTAAACCAGGTATTCCCAATCATCAGTCCTTTTTCAGCACATAAATCTACAAGCTCTTCACCATTTCCATTTACAACACTGAACACCCCATGCATACCAATTATTCCCTCAACTGCCACATTAGGTCAAGAGAAAGGTGCAAGAGGTGAAAAAAAGGGCAAATGAGAGTTGGGGTGAGAGACTATCAGTAAATTTTAGGGAGAATAAAAAGATGTTCTGGAAGGAGGTAAATAGGGTGCGTAAGACAAGGGAGCAAATGGGAACTTCAGTGAAGGGCGTAAATGGGGAGGTGATAACAAGTAGTGGTGATGTGAGAAGGAGATGGAATGAGTATTTTGAAGGTCTGTTGAATGTGTCTGATGACAGAGTGGCAGATATAGGGTGTTTGAGTCGAGGTGGTGTGCAAAGTGAGAGGGTTAGGGAAAATGATTTGGTAAACAGAGAAGAGGTAGTAAAAGCTTTGCGGAAGATGAAAGCCGGCAAGGCAGCAGGTTTGGATGGTATTGCAGTGGAATTTATTAAAAAAGGGGGTGACTGTATTGTTGACTGGTTGGTAAGGTTATTTAATGTATGTTTGACTCATGGTGAGGTGCCTGCGGATTGGCGGAATGCGTGCATAGTGCCATTGTACAAAGGCAAAGGGGATAAGAGTGAGTGCTCAAATTACAGAGGTATAAGTTTGTTGAGTATTCCTGGTAAATTATATGGGAGGGTATTGATTGAGAGGGTGAAGGCATGTACAGAGCATCAGATTGGGGAAGAGCAGTGTGGTTTCAGAAGTGGGAGAGGATGTGTGGATCAGGTGTTTGCTTTGAAGAATGTATGTGAGAAATACTTAGAAAAGCAAATGGATTTGTATGTAGCATTTATGGATCTGGAGAAGGCATATGATAGAGTTGATAGAGATGCTCTGTGGAAGGTATTAAGAATATATGGTGTGGGAGGCAAGTTGTTAGAAGCAGTGAAAAGTTTTTATCGAGGATGTAAGGCATGTGTACGTGTAGGAAGAGAGGAAAGTGATTGGTTCTCAGTGAATGTAGGTTTGCGGCAGGGGTGTGTGATGTCTCCATGGTTGTTTAATTTGTTTATGGATGGGGTTGTTAGGGAGGTAAATGCAAGAGTCTTGGAAAGAGGGGCAAGTATGAAGTCTGTTGGGGATGAGAGAGCTTGGGAAGTGAGTCAGTTGTTGTTCGCTGATGATACAGCGCTGGTGGCGGATTCATGTGAGAAACTGCAGAAGCTGGTGACGGAGTTTGGTAAAGTGTGTGGAAGAAGAAAGTTAAGAGTAAATGTGAATAAGAGCAAGGTTATTAGGTACAGTAGGGTTGAGGGTCAAGTCAATTGGGAGGTGAGTTTGAATGGAGAAAAACTGGAGGAAGTGAAGTGTTTTAGATATCTGGGAGTGGATCTGTCAGCGGATGGAACCATGGAAGCGGAAGTGGATCATAGGGTGGGGGAGGGGGCGAAAATTTTGGGAGCCTTGAAAAATGTGTGGAAGTCGAGAACATTATCCCGGAAAGCAAAAATGGGTATGTTTGAAGGAATAGTAGTTCCAACAATGTTGTATGGTTGCGAGGCGTGGGCTATGGATAGAGTTGTGTGCAGGAGGATGGATGTGCTGGAAATGAGATGTTTGAGGACAATGTGTGGTGTGAGGTGGTTTGATCGAGTAAGTAACGTAAGGGTGAGAGAGATGTGTGGAAATAAAAAGAGCGTGGTTGAGAGAGCAGAAGAAGGTGTTTTGAAATGGTTTGGGCACATGGAGAGAATGAGTGAGGAAAGATTGACCAAGAGGATATATGTGTCGGAGGTGGAGGGAACGAGGAGAAGAGGGAGACCAAATTGGAGGTGGAAAGATGGAGTGAAGAGGATTTTGTGTGATCGGGGCCTGAACATGCAGGAGGGTGAAAGGAGGGCAAGGAATAGAGTGAATTGGAGCGATGTGGTATACAGGGGTTGACGTGCTGTCAGTGGATTGAATCAAGGCATGTGAAGCGTCCGGGGTAAACCATGGAAAGCTGTGTAGGTATGTATATTTGCGTGTGTGGACGTGTGTATGTACATGTGTATGGGGAGGGTTGGGCCATTTCTTTCGTCTGTTTCCTTGCGCTACCTCGCAAACGCGGGAGACAGCGACAAAGTATAAAAAAAAAAAAAAAAAAAATATATATATATATATATATATATATATATATTATCCCTGGGGATAGGGGAGATAGAATACTTCCCAAGTATTCCCTGAATGTCCTAGAAGGCGACTAAAAGAGGAGGGAGCGGGGGGGCTGAAAATCCTCCCCTCTCGTTTTTAATTGTCCAAAAAAAGGAACAGAGAAGGGGGCTAAGTGAGGATATTTCCTCTAGGGCTCAGTCCTCTGTTCTTAATGCTACCTCACTAATGTGGGAAATGGCGAATGTTTATGAAAAAGAATGTATATAAACAATCATTAGGTACATGCAAAATTTTGTGATGTAGAAGATTCAGACATTTTACAGCTTCACTTAGGTGTATGCTGAGCATATTTTGCCACGTTTAAAGCCCATTAGCCTCTCCCTTTTCAAACAGTCCTTCATGACAGAGCATCAGTGTAGACCATATTCACACTATTATCTTCACATCAGTATAGGCATACAAATATGTAGCCTGTATATCATAAGCAAACACCACATCTGTTCATTTATTGAAAAATTAAGATTCTGAGTAATTAGTATATCTTTATCACCAGATTTCAGCAACGTGGTAAGCAAAAGTGATGTAAAGCTCTTAGCAGAAGCAGACGAGCATGAGGTGGTGCGGGAGGTACAGGAACTGTATGCTGACTTCCAGGCTTTGTCCCCACATTTGTTTTCTCTAAACATGCCCATTCATTGCCATGGTAAGTTTTCAGTCTCACATTGTTGAGTGGGATTGGTTCAGTAGCATCGTGCGAATAATTTCCACTTCACTTCTTGTTTTCAGTTCTTGTCTTTTGTAGTCCTTATGCTTCATGAATATTTTTCTATCATTGATCTGACTCTTTTTCGTGTATAGTCTTTAAAGAAACCACTACTGATATCTCAACCAATTCTTTTATTCATCTTCTACCACTGACTGAAAATTTTCTGCTTGGGAAATAATATTAGAAAATTAATGGAACATGCCTCACCTTGAAATCTTTTAGAACAAACTGTTCATTACCTGATAGAATTTACATAAATTTCAACAGTCTTGAGTTATTTTCTATGTCCATTAGGAGCATTATAGGTTTGTTTGCATATTTCCAGTGGATTACTGATTAGAATTCCACTCTTTAGATTTAGGAATTACCTTCTCTGTAATAAAGTAACCCAGTTGCCTCTGGACAAGAATATTATTTTTCCTGTTGTAGTCATGTTTGTAGAACCAGAGAAGCAGATAGGGTGTCCATCCATTAATTTTGAAAGATGGCTTCAGTATGTATGTTCTTTGTTAATGTATTTAGCTTGCTCCCCTTTGGTGTCAGTGGCACATTTTTTCATATCAGATCAAAGGGTACTATTTTTATGTGTACACCTTTAAATTATAATAAAAATTTATTTCAGAATTTTCATTTTAGGCATGAAGTGGGCAAGTGGGGCACTGCAGCGAACAGTTCAAGGTCTGGCAGCTGTATTATTCAGCTTACAGTTTTTGCCAACCATCCGATATCAGAATAATTCTGAAATGGCACGTAGTCTTGCAGAGAATATTAGGGTAAGACAATTTCTGCAGTTACGTTTTTGGCATATTTCATGCCCTTTGGCTTGTCCAGTAGGAGTTAAAGTAGTTTTAAAAGTTAAGCAGTACATGAAGTGCTGAATGGATTATTGGTTTGATATTACTGTTAGATTATACACTTTCAAGTCATTACAGCTTTATCTATTATCGCTCAAAAGTTTCAAGAGTATATTGGTGCATACGCTGATGGCAAAAAATACAGCTTTTAAAAAAGGAATTGCATAAAGATGTGGTATCCCATTGCCTCTACAAAGTATTTTGATGTCTTTTAGTCATGCTCTTATTTTATGAATGTGAAAACTTGATATTCCATACAAGGTGACTGTCATTAGCTGGAGTATGATTATGAATGACTTTTCCGTGCTTTCACTTCAAAACTTATTTAGAGTATTATATATTATTCATCTCCTTTAGTAATATATTTTTGACTGAGGTAAATTTCCATTTTAAAAAAGTCACCATGTTCAGGTTACATATTCATTGAAAAGGACTTTCTGCTATATATATATGTATATATATATATTGTTCCAATTCACTCTATTCCTTGCACGCCTTTCACCCTCCTGTATGTTCAGGCCCCAATCACTTCAAATATTTTTCACTCCATCCTTCCACCTCCAGTATGGTCTCTTACTTCTCCTCGTTCCCTCCACCTCTGACACATATATTGTCTTTGTCAATCTTTCCTCACTCATTCTCTCCATGTGACCAGACCATTTCAATACACCCTCTTCTGCTCTCTCAACCACACTCTCTTTATTACCACACATCTCTCTTACCCTTTCATTACTTATTCGATCTAACCACCTCAGACATCTCATTTCCAACACATCCACCCTCCTCCACACAACCCTATATATGGCCCACACTTCGCAACCATATATCTTTGTTGGAACTACTACTGCTTCAAACATACACATTTTTGCTCTCCGAGATAACGTTCTTGCCTTGCACACATTCTTAAGCACTCCCAGAACCATCGACCCCTCCCCCACCCTGTGACTCACTTCTACTTCCATGGTTCCATCTGCTGCTAAATCCACTCCCAGATATCTAAAACACTTCACTTCCTCCAGTTTTTCTCCATTCAAACTTACCTCCCAATTGACTTGTCCCTTTATCCTACTGAACCTAATAACCTTGCTTTTATTCACGTTTACTCTCAGCTTTCTTCTTTCACACTGTTTACCAAACTCAGTCACCTGCTTCTGCAGTTTCTCATCCGAATCAGCCACCAGTGCTGTATCATCAATGAACAACAACTGACTCACTTCCCAAGCCCTCTCATCCACAACAGACTGCATACTTGCCCCTCTATCCAAAACTCTTGCAATCACCTCCCTGACAACCCCATCCATAAACACATTAAACAGCCATGGTTTTATTGGGCAGCCAGAACCCATTTGGATGTATCAGAACTGGTGTGAAATATCCAAAGAAGTTTAAAGCAACCCACATGGGTGATCACAAATGCTCTGATATGATAGTGTCTTTGCATATAATTGTGCCAGTGTCTTCTGATCTTGTAAGAGTGGGTACAGTACTGACATATAGTCCAAATGACTTTATTATAATACAAACACATATGACTAGGAATAAGATTTTCCTTGGAAATATATGTGCTGCATGAAAACTGAACATGTATTTTATCTATTTTCTCATAAATATGGAGTTAAGAACTTCGTCAATGAATATAATGATGTATTCCACCAAGAAAAAGTACTGCATTTCAGTACTGGATTATGCCATATTACTGTACATAACAGTCAGTACATACATATTTACAGTTATAGTACATATAGCACTATTTATTGAGTGTCTGATCCTTTAGGCCACTTCAGGATATAATTAGATATGTTGGTCCATGAATCCGGTATTCTTAGTGAAGGTCTAATGCAACGGACCTTCAAATATATTGTCTCCTTGCAGTTATTCTGGTATAGCAAGGGTTCACTGTGTTGATTAAAACCATTATTGTTAAAAGACATTACAGTAATACAATGTTATAGAACATTGTATGCATTCAAACATTTTTTCAATAAAGTTTTTGATATACACTCTTGTAACCAGGGTATTGTCATATCCTTACTTAGTTTCAGCAGGTGCTGGATAAAAAATGCAGTTCTTGAGCATTTTATCACTTGGTTAGACAGGTAAAAAGTGTCCATATTTAAACTCTTGAAAATCTAATAAAAATCCTCATCTTGCTTTTGGCTTGCAGCAAACGATCCTGACAGAAAGTTCCCTATACAACAGTGCTGAAGCCGAAGGCAATACTCTTTTACTTATTTTGGACCGCCGAGATGACCCAGTCACACCACTTCTTCACCAGGTAATATGAAGTGGAATTTGCAGGCTTAAAAATGATTTCCAAAAGAGAGAATGTGGATTACTTGCCTGGGTATAGCTCAGGGGGATTAACTATAGGATTATAAGCCACAGGAACTCATCTTTTTCTCTCATGAATTACTGTTCCATGGCACTCCCACAGTATAGTCCCAGTAAATACTTAGTAGTTTTTCAAGACAGGCAAGTTTTATAATCACTGCAATCTCTTCATTTTACTGCACAGCTCATTGCCATGTATTTTGCTGTTGCCGTGTTTACTGATTTGTACTGTCATTTTTCATAAATATTCCTGTATTGTTATGAGGATCTTGATTGTAGAATGTATTCATCAGATAGCTCTTTTACTGAAAATGTTAGATTGATCTGGACAGGTGATGTGTTACTAGAGTTTTCTCATTTTTTCTAATGTTTTTTCAATGGCAGTTGTTACTTATCACTCTGTGTTCTTCTTGTCAGAGAAGACAGTCATCCTCAAAGATTTTTGATTATTATAATATTAGAGTAATCTGTAAATGCTCTCAGTTGATGGCTGGTTTTTTCAATATTTATTTTTTCCTGATCTCATTATCAATGCAGTGGACTTATGAAGCAATGGTACACGAGCTGCTTACTGTGAACAATGGTCGAGTAAGTTTGGCTCATGTAGCTGGGGTGTCTGATGACTTGAAAGAAGTTGTTATGTCGCCTACGCAGGATGAGTTTTATGCTCGGGTGAGTAGATTGTAAACTTTCACTTCACTTATATTTATTTATTTATTTATTTATTAAACTTTGTCGCTGTCTCCCGCATTAGCGAGGTAGCTCAAGGAAACATATGAAAGAATGGCCCAACCCACCCACATACACATGTTTATACATACACGTCCACACATGCACATATACATACCTATACATTTCAAAGTATAGTGTGTGAAAGTGTGTGTGTGAAAAAAGAAAGATAAGAGTAAATGTGAATAAGAGCAAGGTTATTAGGTACAGTAGGGTTGAGGGTCAAGTCAATTAGGAGGTAAGTTTGAATGGAGAAAAACTGGAGGAAGTAAAGTGTTTTAGATATCTGGGAGTGGATCTGGCAGCAGATGGAACCATGGAAGTGGAAGTGGATCATAGGGTGGGGGAGGGGGCGAAAATCCTGGGAGCCTTGAAGAATGTGTGGAAGGCAAGAACATTATCTCGGAAAGCAAAAATGGGTATGTTTGAAGGAATAGTGGTTCCAGCAATGTTGTATGGTTGCGAGGCGTGGGCTATGGATAGAGTTGTGCGCAGGAGGGTGGATGTGCTGGAAATGAGATGTTTGAGGACAATGTGTGGTGTGATGTGGTTTGATCGAGTAAGTAACGTAAGGGTAAGAGAGATGTGTGGAAATAAAAAGAGCGTAGTTGAGAGAGCAGAAGAGGGTGTTTTGAAATGGTTTGGGCACATGGAGAGAATGAGTGAGGAAAGATTGACCAAGAGGATATATGTGTTGGAGGTGGAGGGAACGAGGAGAAGAGGGAGACCAAATTGGAGGTGGAAAGATGGAGTGAAAAAGATTTTGTGTGATCGGGGCCTGAACATGCAGGAGGGTGAAAGGAGGGCAAGGAATAGAGTGAATTGGATCGATGTGGTATACCGGGTTGACGTGCTGTCAGTGGATTGAATCAGGGCATGTGAAGCGTCTGGGGTAAACCATGGAAAGCTGTGTAGGTATGTATAATTGCGTGTGTGGACGTGTATGTGTATACATGTGTATGGGGGTGGGTTGGGCCATTTCTTTTGTCTGTTTCCTTGCGCTACCTCGCAAACGCGGGAGACAGCTACAAAAAATATATATATATATATATATATATATATATATATATATATATATATATATATATATATATTCTTTCTTTCTTTCAAACTATTCGCCGTTTCCCGCGTTAGTGAGGTAGCGTTAGGAACAGAGGACTGGGCCTTTTTTGGAATATCCTCACCTGGCCCCCTCTGTTCCTTCTTTTGGAAAATTAAAAAAAAAAAAAAAACGAGAGGGGAGGATTTCCAGCCCCCCGCTCCCTCCCCTTTTAGTCGCCTTCTACGACACGCAGGGAATACGTGGGAAGTATTCTTAATCCCCTATCCCCAGGGAAAATATATATATATATATATATATATATATATATATATATATATATATATATATATATATATATATATATATATATATCTTTCTTTTCTTTCATACTATTCGCCATTTCCCGCATTAGTGAGGTAGCGTTAAGAACAGAGGACTGGGCCTTAGAGGGAATATCCTCACCTGGCCCCCTTCTCTGTTCCTTCTTTTGGAAAAAAAAAAAAAATCTTTCCTCTCTCATTCTCTCCATGTGACCAAACCATTTCAAAACACCCTCTTCTGCTCTCTCAACCACACTCTTTTTGTTACCACACATCTCTCTTACCCTTTCATTACTTGCTCGATCAAACCATCTCACACCACATATTGTCCTCAGACATCTCATTTCCAACACATCCACCCTCCTCCGCACAACCCTATCTATAGCCCACGCCTCGCAACCATATGACATTGTTGGAACCACTATTCCTTCAAACATACCATTTTTGCTTGCCGAGGTAATGTTCTTGCCTTCCACACATTCTTCAACACTCCCAGAACTTTCGCCCCCTCCCCCATCCTGCGACTCACTTCCGCTCCCCTGGCTCCATCCGCTGCCAAATCCACTCCCAGATATCTAAAACACTTCACTTCCTCCAGTTTTTCTCCATTCAAACTTATCTCCCAATTGACTTGTCCCTCAACCCTACTGTGCCTAATAACCTTGCTCTTATTCACATTTACTCTCAACTTTCTTCTTTCACACACTTTACCAAACTCAGTCACCAGCTTCTTTAGTTTCTCACCTGAATCAGCCACCAGCGCTGTGTCATCAGCGAACATCAACTGACTCACTTCCCAAGCCCTCTCATCCACAACAGACTGCACACTTGCACCTCTCTCCAAAACTGTTGCAGTCACCTCCCTAACAACCCCATCCATAAACAAATTAAACAGCCATGGAGACATCACGTACCCCTGCCGCAAACCGACATTCACTGAGAACCAGTCACTTTCCTCTCTTCCTACTCGTACACATGCCTTACATCCTCTATAAAAACTTTTAAACTGCTTCTAACAACTTTCCTCCCACACCATATATTCTTAATACCTTCCACAGAGCATCTCTATCAACTCTATCATATGCTTTCTCCAGATCCATAAATGCTACATACAAATCCATTTGTTTTTCTAAGTATTTCTCGCATACATTCTTCAAAGCAAACACCTGATCCACACATCCTCTACCACTTCTGAAACCACACTGCTCTTCCCCAATCTGATGCTCTGTACAAGCCTTCCCCCTCTCAATATAATTTCCCAGGAATACTCAACAAACTTATACCTCTGTAATTTGAACACTCACCTTTATCCCCTTTGCCTTTGTACAGTGGCACTATGCACGCATTCTGCCAATTCTCAGGCACTTCACTGTGAGCCATACATGCATTGAATATCCTTACCAACCAGTCAACAACACAGTCACCCCCTTTTTTAATAAATTCCACTGCAATACCATCCAAACCCGCCACCTTGCTGGCTTTCATCTGCAAAGCTTTCACTACCTCTTCTCTGCTTACCAAATCATTCTCCCTAACCCTCTCACTTCGCACACCACCTCAACCAAAACACCCTATATCTGCCACTCTATCATCTAACACATTCAGCAAACCTTCAAAATACTCACTTCATCTCCTCACATCACCACTACTTGTTATTACCTCCCCATTAGCCCCCTTCACCAATGTTCCCATTTGTTCTCTTGTCTTATGCACTTTATTTACCTCCTTCCAAAACATCTTTTTATTCTTTTTTTTTTTTAATGCATATTCACCATTTCCCACATTACTGAGGTAGTGTTGAGGACAGAGGGCTGAACCATAGAGTAAACATTCTCATTTGGCTCCCTTCTCTGTTCCTTCCTTTAGGAAATTAAAAACGGGAGGGGAGGATTTCCAGCCCCTTGCTTCCTCCCCTTTAAGTCGCCTTCTACGACATGCAGGGAATACATGGGAAGTATCCCTTCTCCCATATCCCCAGGAAAACAGGCGAAAAATGCCACATTCATTCACACTCAGTCTCTAGCTGTCATGTCTAATGCACCGAAACCACACCTCCCTATCCACATCCAGGCCCAACAGACCTTTCCATGGTTTAACCCAGACGTTTCATATGATTGGTTCAGTCCATTGACAGCACATTGACCCCGGTATACCACATTGTTCCAGTTAACTCTATTCCTTGCACGCCTCTCACCCTCCTGTATGTTCAGACCCCAATCGCTCAAAATTGTTTTCACTCCATCCTTCCACCTCCAATTTAGTCTCTTTCCATGATAGGTAGTGTAGATGGGAAAGAATTGCATTTAAAAGGTATGAAAATAACTCTGTATTAGCCTTATATTTACATTGCAGAAAACAGTATCATTGCTTCCATTCCCATGTAACATTATCATAGTATCTTTTTAGTTTTGTTTTCCTAAGAAATTTATCAACACACCTCATTGTAAGTGGGTAATATAATGAATGTTAGTAGCAGGTGATTAAGAGGAGGCAGGAGAAGAGGGCTGGAAATATTCCGTTTGTGTATTACTGTCCAAAAGAAGGAGCAGGGAAGGAGCCAAGCGAGGATTTTTTCCTCTTGGACTTAGTCATCTGTTCCTAACACTACCTTGCTCACACAGAAAATAGCAAATATACATGAAAGAAAAACTTGCGATAAAAATAACTGATATGTAGGTTTTGTAGATTTTTATAGTTAATGTAGTTCAAAACTGTGTACCTCACTATGCATAGCTGATATTAGTGAAACATTGGTAAGTCCAAAGTACCAAAGAAACTTACCTTAGAGTGTATTATTATTATGCAGTCCCGTAAAAAGTGATGGATTCAATTGCAGTGGGATGTCCCTTGGAAAGACTACTTTTTTCAATCTACTCATGATGATATAGCTTTGCTAAAGGTGGCCTGTTGGTGGCAGGTGGAGTCCAGTAACACCAACACAATGAAACAAAGATCCTCCAAATATAACTCCACCTTAACATGACACATTAAATTCTTTGCAACAGCACTATACTTTTTTAATATAAAAATTGCTTTTTTTTTTTTTTTCCCATAGAAAGAGTTGCAAAGAATTTAATGGCAGTCATGTTAAGGTGCAGTTGTATTTGGAGGATCTTGGTTTCATTGTGTTGGTGTTGGGTGATTGTGGTTGCTAAGGGAGCGAGTGATAATTCTGATTGCTCGATTTAGCGTGGTTCTATGTGCTTTTGGCAGAGGGGATAATGATCAAGGAGGTGAGGTGCAGTGGATGTAAAATGATATCCCAAAAAGACTGAACAGTCGTTGTTCTTCATAGTGATTGCCAGTGAATACATCCACCATCATGGCTGGTGTTCATGGACTTTGCCTCCAAGTAATAATCCTACAAATTAGAAGTTACCAAAAAAGAGTCCTAGGATTACATAACTAACTCTTTTATACTTTGTCGCAGTCTCCCGCGTTAGCGAGGTAGCGCAAGGAAACAGACGAAAGAATGACCCAACCAACCCACATACACATTTATAAACATAAACGCCCACACATGCACATATACATACTTATACATTTCACCGTATACATACACATACATACATACAAAGACATACATATACATATATACACATGTACACAATCATACATGGCGCCTTCATCCATCCCCACTGCCACCCCTCCACACATGAAATGACACCCTCTCCCCTGCGTGCATGCGAGGTAGCGCTAGGAAAAGACAACAAAGACCCCATTCATTCACACTCAGTCTCTAGCTGTCATATATAATGCACTGAAACCACAGCTCCCTTTCCACATCCAGGCCCCACAAAACTTTCCATGGTTTACCCCAGATGCTTCACATGCCCTGGTTCAATCCATTGACATCACATCGACCCCGGTATACCACATTGTTCCAATTCACTCTATTCCTTGCACGCCTTTCACCCTCCTGCATGTTCAGGCCCCAATCGCTCAAAATCTTTTTCACTCCATCCTTCCAACTCCAATTTGGTCTCCCACTTCTTGTTCCTTCCACCTCTGACACATATATCCTGTTGGTCAATCTTTCCTCACTCATTCTCTCCATGTGACCAAACCATTTCAATACACTTGTATGGTTATTTAAACATTTTTGGAATTATGGGATGCATATGACATCATAACTTTATTGCTCATTCCTCTTATTTTGCATCTTTAACTTCGAATATCTAGTTACTATCAATTTGATGTCTTATCTTTTCATTTAATACATATCTGGTTTTCAAAGCATGTTCCATTAAGACAATGAATTCTACAATTACAGAGTATGTTCTTGAATTATGGTGAAATTGGACAGACCATCAAGGATCTGATGGAAGAATATCAGAAGAGACTTTCCAAGCAACAAAAAGTGGAATCCATAAATGATATGAAGAACTTTGTTGAGAGTTACCCTCAGTTTAAGGTGAGTACTTTGATTAGAGTTATCCCATACATGAGTAGAAGTGGTTTGCAGTCATTTATTCACACTTAAGGTAAATACTTTTTTGGAGAAATTTCCTCCATCAGGAGCACTACTGAAAAGTAATTGAGAAAGGGTTACCATTACAGTCATTGTGACTTTGGCATATTCATGTGCTTACTTAACTAGAACCATAGAATTAGGAAAACTGGCAAAATTAGGAACAGAAATATCAAACCAGGAGTTTAATTTTCATCAAATGTTTTCATCAAAGTCTAAAAGAATGTGGTGGTAAAATGATATGGAGTGACAGAAAAGAGGAACAGTGTCTGAAAAATTTTGAGTGCAAGGATGCAGAAACTGTCCGTGAGAGGACATGGGGAAGAGAGTTGCAGGTATGGGTGAATGTTTTATCCGTGTAAGAGGGAGTTCTTTGGGGAGAAAAATATGCACAAGTAAAACTGTTTTAAAAACACATTGCAGCATTTGTACCCTTATTTATGTAGGAGACATAGGATAAGGAAATCAGTGAGAATTAAACTGAGTTATATCTCACATTGAAACATCATCATTACCAGTTTGAATTTCAAGTATCCTAGTTTTTAAGTGAAGGAATTTACCGAATATCATTTCTTGTTTTAGTATTGTGATTAATATCCACTTTAGGCTTTAAAAAGTAAGCTGGCTGGATACTTGCCATTTGCTGTAAGCCTCAGAAGATGTACAACTTAGTTTTTTAAAAGAAATTATAAAGTTAAAGTAGAGAGTAATACATCAAATCAAATCGGATACATAATGAACCTGTATGTGCATTTCAAGTACATATTTAAAAAAATACTTACAGAAAATGTCTGGAACAGTGAGTAAACACGTGACAGTTGTGGGAGAATTGTCTCGTCTGGTGGGTACCCACAGCCTCCTTGGGATTTCAGAATGTCAGCAGGAACTAGTTTGTGGGTCTGATCACTCTGCAAACCTACAGGTATTTCATTAGATCTTCTTAAATCATGATTTTTCATTGATAAGTTTCTTAAGTATTAGCAGTAACAAAAACTGTTTACAAATGTACTATCGCTGTCGGTTAGGACCTTCATTTGAAGGAAAAATTAAATATTATGGCTGCAAAAGAAACACAGTGTATACTGTGTATCGATAGATTTTTTAAATACCAAATTGGCGTTTCTACCACTACCACCACCACCACCAACACCACCAATGAAGCTCTCAGTAGACCTCCATTATTACTGTCTGCTTGACTTTTCCCCTCTACCATTGATCATCACTTACAAATACTTAACTCATTGACAGCCTCCTGTTCTCCATTCGAACAAAATGCTGTGGTAGTTTCTATTCTTTTCCACCATGTCTCAGTAGTCCATATCATTCACCCATGCTACCTTGTTGCATGCAGTACACCATCACTGAAAATGTTGAAGAACCAAACGTTTACATAGCCTTTAGGAGCATTATGTATAGACTTCTCACGCTTACCACCAATTATTGTACTACAAGCTCTACCTTCTTTGTAAATACTCTTAACGGCATTCAGAAACCTGAAAAGTGGTAGGGACGTTGATTAATTATTAATTCTAGATATATAGTTGTGTTTTGTATGATTGAAGAAATTTTAAGTATTTCTGCTACATTGATTATTGAAAATACAGCCGATGAGGAAGATCCTAGTTGTTTACATGACACCTCCAGACAGTATATTACTAACACAATCAAATGAGAGGAAGAAATTACCATGGAATGTAGATAGTGAATTTTTGACAGGGAATTTACAAAGTGATGTATCATAATTAAAGATATTTTGACATCTTTACATCATAAATGTACTGATGAGTGGAGATGAGCCCAGCAGGAAAATTATTTCCTTGATTTCCATGTAATGTTTTTTCTTGCAGAAATGTGAACAAAAGTTTTAAGTACTAGTGTCACAGTAGTGCCCTTAACCGACTGTCCAAACTTTGTTTCTGCAGAAGATCTCCCACCTGGTGACAGACCCAAGGGTAAGGGAGGTGGATGCTGTGATACTAGTGATGCTGTATAGCCTGAGGCATGAAGGTCACCCCAACAATGATACACGAGGACTCATTAATGCCCTTAGGAAAAGGAATGTTGGGGACCGTTACTTGAAGGTAAGATTAAAGATAGTCCCAAAAATATTGCTATATTCACTTATTCACTAATTTTAGCTGCCTCTCTGGTAAAATGAGTGAATGGTTGAAGAACTCAGGAAGGTGCACCAACTTGTAAGAAGCTTATTATAATAAATCAATCCAGGTGCAACCTAGTATACTTTCGGCTATATCTGTCACTTACATGTGAGTAATGTGTTCTGTACTGTTGTACATGTATGTGTTAAGAAAAGATGCAGTTGTCTGACAGAGGATGTTGGGAACATAGGCTGCAAGAATGCTGCGAGAGTCTCATCTACTTTGGTGTATGTCTAGACCTGAACACATAAGAGGTTGAAAGGCATATGCACAGGATAGAGTGAATTTTTGTGATGTGGTATACAGAGGACAACATGAAGTCAGTGAACCAAAACATATGAAGCAGCCAGGGGAAACCACAGAAAAGTCCATGGGGGCCTGGTAACAGATAGAAGGCTGCAATTTTGGTGCATTACGCATGACAGCTACAGGTTGGATGTCAATGAATGAGTTGGGGAAACAGCAAACAAGCATGAACAAAAATATAGAAATATTAGCAATTTGTCTTTTTCTTTCATACTATTTGCCATTTCCCGCGTTAGCGAGGTAGTATTAAGAACAGACGACTGGACCTTTGAGGGAATATGTCTTGTAACAATTTTTTATTTCACCCAGTTGCTGTCATCCTTAATGGACTTTGGAGGAGCAAGAGCCCGCCAGAGTGATTTATTTGGCACACAAGTCCCACAGGATGTATCGACAATCAAGAAACGTCTCTTCAAAGTTAGTGTTATTCATACATTTAGTTCATTAGTGAACCCTTTCACTTTCTAAACTTTATGCTACTAGGTACCTTCAGTCTCTTTTCCCAGTTATTACAGCATAGAGGAAAAACAGGCTTATTCTTTCAAGGTATCAGGATGCACATAGAGCATCCACTTCTTTGCAGGTAGCACTGTATACTTTTAATCAAAGAATACAGATACCAAATAAATATAAACTTTTAATCCTCTTCCACACTGGAGTGACTCCTTGGATACATTGGTAAACATAATTATAAGATTGTGATACGAGTCATTTAAGAGTTTATTTCATAATTGACTCTTTCTCTGGTTCCTCAGGGACTGAAGGGTGTTGACAATGTCTACACTCAGCATAAGCCAGTGTTGCTGGAGACCCTAATGGATCTGATGAAGGGTCGTTTACGTGAGGGAGCCTTCCCCTATTGTGGCAACCCACCACCTACAGCAACCAGGTCAGTAGTGTATGCTCACTGCTTTTAAAAGAACTCCTCATGCCTCTGTCACCAGCACTTCCTTTATATATTCATTAATTACCTTCTAATTTGCTGATAACCACGAGGAAAAATGAGACAGTAAGTCTCTAGTGCACTGTCGTGTGATTAATACATCGTCAGCAGGTACGAGAATTCATCCACATTTTTGCATCTCCCCTGATGATGTATTAATCATATGAAAGTGCACTTGGGACTTACTGGGTTTATCAGCATAAATTAGATCATGCACATCACTGTGACCTACTGCAACATTACATTTTTTTGTATCTTAAACTGTCAAACACCACCAGAAAATGGACACTTGTGCATTACAGTGTAATGATAAGTGAATTTGATATATTCTGCACTTTGCCATTTAGTGACTGCTGTGTATTCATTTAGAAATTTTCATACTCAACAGACCCCAGAATGTAGTTGTATTCATCGTTGGAGGAGCAACATGTGAAGAGTCCCTGGCTGTTCATCAATTTAATACGAACAACCCTGGAGTGCGTGTCATTTTAGGAGGTTCTAACATCCACAATTCCTCTTCCTTCCTTGACTCAATGGAGTCAGCAATGGAAGGCATTCCACGCAAAGCTCTTAGAATATGAATATCATAGGTTGTTGTAAATTCTGTAGATCAACTAGGGACATTTCATTTGAATGGTAATACATTCTGTAAACACTCAGATTCAAAAAATGAGGTAATTTTGGGTACATAAGACATATACCCTCCTTGTCAACCTCTCCTCACTCATTCTCTCTGTATCTATTTATCTGTGCCTATTGCCCATTCTCTTCGGGAACTTCCATCAAGGGATAGCCATGGCTGACGTCTCCACTTATCCCTGTCCTTACATGCCTCCCTTACATACATCATTCCACGCATTCTTCCACCATTTCTCCCCCACCAGTATTCTTCCATGCTATTTCCCCATGTTACAGATGGTCTTCCTCTAACACCAACCCCTTTAATTAAGCTATTATATACACTCTTGTACACCAGTCTTGCATTCTTTCCACATGCCCAGCCACATCAAAATATTATGTTTCACCCACTCTATCACTCCACAATTCATACATCTCTCATACACCCCTTCAATTCTTTATTCCATCTAGTCATAACACATGCTCCTCTCAAAGAGCTCATTTCCAAAGCCTGGATTGGCGACCTCTGTGACTTATTCCATGTCCATGTTTTGACTTCATAGGTCAGGGTTCGGAGGACTATGCTGCCCCTTAATCCTCTATTCATTTCCATACTTACACCTCTACCCTTCATTATCCTATCAAGGGACCCAGTGACTCTTTTACCCTGTACTGCTCTTCTGAAATGCTTCATTTCATCCTTACCTCGTACAGTTTTCATAATCATGGGCGCATGTGTACATGCCATTGCATACTTACAATTTCAGTCTTTCCTTACACCCACACATCTTGATTCATTCCATCCATGCTTTTTAATACACTCTCGATGATAGCAGAATTGCACAGCCTTCTTTTGCCCTTCCCTGATAATTTTAATTAATTCCCATCCATACCTGTCCTCCATCTATGCCCTCTCGTAACTTGCAGTCATTTCCATTTTCACTCCATACTCAAGAATATGTGTTTCCCCAATCCCCAGCACATTCATGCTATAACTTTTAAACTTTTCTACAGGCTCCCTCTTTTTCCTCTCACCAGTCATCCCTTTTACATTCAGCGGCATCACCCTCAGTCGTTCATCTATTTTAATCCTCAGCATAACTGGTAGACTCCATTGCTGCTTCTTAATCTTTTGTGCCTCACCCTTTACAGACCACTGATATAGGGCAACTCCAGTACAGCGTTTTCAGAAGCAGGAAATTTCCGAAATTGTCCGAATGTAAGTGGCACCTCCCAGCCTCATTGGTTACAATACTGCCACTGCCCAGCTCTCTCAACCACACTGTTTTTATAACTACACCTCTTTTACTCATTTCTTACTCATTCAAAGTACCTCTCACCACATATTGTCCTCAAACATTTAATTTTCAACACATCCATCCTCCTCTGCACATCTTCATCTAGAGCCACGCCTGTCATCCATACAACATCATTGGGACTACTATATGCCTTCAAACATAAGCAAGTTTGCTCTCCCAGATAATTTCTTCCACACATTCCTCAGTGCTGCCAGACCCTTTTCCTCATTACGCACCCAGTGACAGACATATGGTTCCACTTGCTGCCATGTCCACTATTAGGTATCTAAAATGCCTAGCTTTCTCGAAATCTCCATTCAGATTCACACCCCAGTTAATCTGTCCTCCCGCCCCACTAAACTAAATAACTTGCTTCATTCACACTTGGAACGTCATTTCACATGCCTACTTCCAAACTCAGCCACCAACTCTCATTTGCCCTCCTTCCCCCTTTTATCATCCTCTTGACCTTCTCCCAGTCTGTTGCTACAAAAAATGGGAAGCATGTATAGAGAAATGTACTTTAGGAACTTTTAATTGAAGAATTATATCACCAACATTCTGATCTGTATACCCAGTTACATTTGGTTGATCAGATGTTTGACTACAATGCACTTTGCGTGAATTTAGACTTCCAAAATGACACGGAAAAGTGCATCAATAAAAATGCTATTGTTCCTTTTTAACCTTTACAGTCACTCTAAATATGAACTTTCTGTTCATTTTTTATGCCCGCAACCCTTCTCAAAATTCCATTACATCAGAACCTCCCAGTTTTAAAGAGAAGTCATTTAATACAGCAAGAATTACTTCTTGCTGTATTAAATGACTTCTCTAAGTAACTAAAGACAGTTTTTTTTTTTTTTTTTTTTTTTTTTTTGGGGGGGGGGGGTCCCAAGCATAGATAAACGAGGTTAGATGTCAGAGAAGGGCATCCAGCTTGTTAAAAATTCTGGATGAAAGTGGAGGCAACCCCTACTGGGACTCACGCCACCAGTACCACTCCTAGCCTGTGGGCAAATTTTAGTAAAATTTTTTATTTGTAGCATGCCCAATTGTGGGGGAAAAAATATTTATGGCTGAAAAATACCTGAATGAAGGTTACAATGTTGCACCAACAGCCCAGTAATATTCAATTTAGTTGAATGAAGTTAACATGTGGCACAGCTAGTGCATTTTACCATATTGTATTTAAAAATTTGAGCCAACATAAGGAGAGTAACTCATAATTGGTCTATATATATTTATTGATTCCATGAACAATTTTCAACAAAAGGCAATTCCCAAGTGTATATATATTTTTTTCTGCATTAAAATTTCTGAATTCATAAAGGAGGTAATATTGCCAAGATCATGTGTATATATATTTTCTGCATTAAAATTTTTTAATTCATAAAGAAGGCAACATCAAAGATGAATGTCCATGATGGTTGTGGTCAAAATATGCATGTTAACTGGGGAAAAATGAAAACTTAGGATTATGGGAGAAAAAAGTCTTAAATCTCTACTTATTTTGGCAAAAATCAAAATGTATACATTAAATTTGGCACAGACATCTTGTTTCCAATTATATCATTTATCATACACAAGACACTGTCCTGTGGAGAATTGCCTTTAGTGCAAGTCTAAAGTACTTAAAAATGATGAAACTAGAACAAATTTGCAAAAAAATATAACTAAAGTAATCCCCTGCCATTGTCAAGGGTGAGGCACTAAAGGCTCTGTGACACAAAAATTTTGCCTTGGCCACCCTCGAGGGAGTTCCAGAAGGGAAGTCATCAGTAATATAGACTGACTTTAACTCCAATGAGGAGTATCATTGGAGTTAAAGTCAGGTGTGCCCTTACGAAAGGGCATGGGCAGCAAATTTGCACCAACTTAATGGAAGTCTATGTACATGTCATCTACTGTATGTAAATAAAACTGGTGGTACTCTAATAATAAAAGGAAGGGAAAATAAAACTATATTGGCTTTTAATACTCCGGCTCCAGTGTAGCTCCCATCCGAAATCTTACTTCCTGAAGTGGTAGTAGGTCTTGGGAGTATCCCTGAAACAAAACCAAAAAAAGGCCTTTGTTAGTTTGAAATTGAAAATATTATGGTTTAATTCTTTTAAAATTAAACCCCTTTGGACCTTTCTTTTCTTTCTTTTAAACTATTCGCCATTTCCCGCGTTAGCGAGGTAGCATTAAGAACAGAGGACTGGGCCTTTGAGGGAATACCCTCACCTGGCCCAATTCTCTGTTCCTTCTTTTGGAAAATTAAAAAAAAACGAGAGGGGAGGATTTCCAGCCCCCCGCTCCCTCCCCTTTTAGTCGCCTTCTACGACACGCAGGGAATACGTGGGAAGTATTCTTAATCCCCTATCCCCAGGGATAGCCTTTGGACCTAAGTACACTAAAACCTCTCCTTAAAAAATATGAATTTTAGGAAAACTTGAAATATTGTATATAAAAATAAAGGCATTTACACAGCCACAGGAATTTTAAATCCAGCTTGTCACACACAGTGAACCTTGGTACTATGCACAGAATCTTTATAACCACACATATAAAACGGTATAATTTATGGCATGATTCTATTTCTTAATGTCAAATTAACATGTCTACAACATTTCAAAAATAGACCACCTAGCACCAAAGATTGTGCTAATCGTAATATTATTAATATTCAATAACATGTCTAGAAACCTCACCTGGCCTGCAGAGGAGTTCGAGATAAAAGAGAGCGTCGCCGAGTGTTTGATACGGGTAAGCCACCAAGAAGACTACCACCAGTTTCTGGTGTTCGTTGCTGTACCCCAGAATATACATTCTCATCTTCCACATTGATGAAAGTACTCCAGTAGTCAGAGGATATTTCCATCAGCTTCTCCATGACCTGAATAAAAAAAATTCAATAACATCATCACAGTGCTACCTCACTAACAAGGGAAATGACCATGTACGTAAAAAAAGAATGCGATATCCGGACAAGAAGAGGAGTGTGGTTGAGAGAACAGAAAGAGTACTGTTGTTACCCAGGACTTTTCTAAAGCTGCAGGGAAACACAGACTCGACTTGACTTGCAAGTTCTTTTATGAAACTGTACTCACATTTACTCTAAAGTTCCTCCTTTCACAAACTTTTTCAAATTCAGTCACAAACTTCTGCAGTTTCTCACTGGAATCTGCCACCAATGTTGTGCCACAAGAAATACAAATGACTTACAAGATGTGGGTGGCTGTTAGTGCTTATGCACCTGATAGTAAAAGAGGAAAAAGGTGCTTTTTTTCTTACATTAAATAATTATGCCTCAAGAACTAATGAAGCAAAATTAACAAACATTTCTAAGAAACTAAAGCCTTCTTCAGATACGAGAGTAAAATATCTACGTACCATCTGCTGCTGCTTTGTTTCCAAAACCATAGTAGATGCATTTGGTTCAGCAACAGAGTACCCAACTAATGTTGGCCCAAATACTTTGGCCAAATTGGATACTGGCATTTTACATTCAGGGCATTCAGCAACTCTAAAATAAAGAACACACGTACTTAAATATACTGAAATATCTAAGGCATTCAAAAACTACAGAAATAATAGTACAGGTATAAAAATTTCAATGAAATATCCAATCATGAAAGTTCTCAATCTACTTAATGTCTAGTCATGCATTCCCTTAGAGTACCCCCACCCACTAAAATAGTAAGCATGACAGGAGTCTTCCATTTCCCTAAAACCTCGAGTCTCCTATTTTCCTAAAACCTCAAGTCTTCTATTTTCCTAAAACCTACAGTCTCCTATTTTCCTAAAATCTCACCTCAGTATATAAATTTACATTCTCCTCCCAAGCTGCCAGCTCTCCCCTCAATCCTTTTTCTTCTAACCTCTTTATCAAGCACCATCTGAGAAGTGACTGCCGCAACCACGATTTGAACCTATGCATTTGACCCCTGGCAGCCCCTGAATGCATTCTGGTCAGCAACATTAACTGCTACGCCAAAGAGGTCCATATCTACTGGAGTGATTTTCACACTTATTTTTGCATTATCTACACAGGGTAAAATGAAGCTGTATCTCCCATTTGCATCAATGTCAGATATAAGAATGAGGAACAGAAGGGGTGCAATTACAGTTCCTTAGGGTATTGAGCTTTTTACCATGGAAGCATGGTTGACAATTACGTGTTGTGATCTGTTAGTTAAAAAGTTTTACATCCACTTCCCAATCTTTCCAGTTATTACAATCTTTCACACTCTATGTGCTATAACACCATGGTCACAACCATCAAATACTTTTGCAAAATCTGTGTAAATGACATCTGCATTTCCTCCGTTTTCCAAAACTTCAATAATCCTAACCAGTGTGATCAAGCACCTTTCAGCACAACCTTCCAACATACTTGATATATTCTTATATTATGCCATATACAGCCCTCATTCTTATCACAATATGGTTTTCTTTTAAAAAATCCTACGACACAGCTTACCTTCCACTCTCTACTCTCATAAGGAACGTAAACATAAAACATCTCAACACCTAACAACACATTTCCAGTAACCTAGAAATATTTGGTCCTTACCTTTGCAAATGCATGATAACCCAGGCTAAAGTATCACGATTAGGTTGTGGAAGCTCTGAAATAGCCTGATACAGAGCTGCAGCAGAATCCTGTGATTCTGACTTCTCCGCAGCACTTGCAAAATCCTTCCAAAGTAAGTGAGTGACAAGGGGCTCCTTCAGTGATCTCATAAAATCTTTCAGACTTCCACAGACAGCATGAATATCCACTTGTGAAAGATTAGGCATGCCTTTCCCCCTCAGGAATCTTTCCTGGAAAAATTCAAACAAACCGTTCACAGTCTGCCCTCTTACGAGGAAGTAATATCTGTATCCTATTCAGAATGGAAGTAATATTTGTATCCTATTCAGAATGTCTCATCTCAACCATTAGACCAACATAACCACATAGATGTTGTCTATACATCTTTCAAACATGAAGCTATTTATCACATTTCAAGTAGTACTTACAAGATCCCATCCCACTTTTAATCCCACTGCCTTTAAACAACAGCATTACACATGCATTCTGCCATACCTCAGGCACCTCATCATGACCAATACATACTGTGAAAATGACTAATTAACCAATCAACAATACAGACATCCTCTTTTCAAAACAAAACTCAAAGGCAATACCATCCATCCAAGGTGCCTTGCCAAATTTCATCTTACACAAGGCTTTCACCAACCTTTCTCTCTCTTCATCAAATCACTTTCCATGACTCTCACTTAGCATACCTCCTTGACCTAATAACCCTACCCTACATCAGTCATCACTAAAATGACATTGGAAAAAAATCTACAAATGCTTGGCAAAAAAGTCTAAAATAATATTAAATGCAGCTCTCAGATGATTAAGAAACATGCATGGAGTGGATTAAGTGTTTGATTTAAAGGCTGCTGTGCCCGTGCTGTCTCGGATATATATACATAAAAAAGAAAATTACAAGGCATTTATGGAGCTCAAGAAATCACATGATAGGGTTGTAGGTCTTACAAATACACATTGTGGAAGGAAAGCTACCACAGGCATTGGGAAGTTTTTATCAACGATGTAAGGCATGCGTACAAGTAGGAAGAAAAAGTTGTTCCTGAAGGATGGTCTGCAGCAGGGGTGTATAATGTCACCATGGGTTTAATCTGTCAACAGATTGGGTTGTGAAGGAGATAAATGCAAGGGTCTTTGTGAGATTGAGAGGGGCTAAGGAAATCAGTAAACTGTTTGCTGATGACACAGCACAGGTGGCAGATTCAAGTGCAAAAGTTGGTAACAGTTTGAATGTGAGAGGAGGAAGCAGAGTAAATGTGAATAAAACTAAATCAATTAGGTTTAGCAATGCAGAGGGACTGGTTAGGTGTGGAATGAGTTTTAATGAAGAAAATTTGGGAGTGAAGTGTTTCAAATATCTGGGTTTGAACATAGCAGCAAATGGAACCAAGGAAGGAGGAGTGTCTTAGGGTAGGCGAGTAGGTAAATGTTCTGGAAGCATTGAGGAATGTGTGGAAGTCATTATCTGGGAGGGCAAATATAGTTGTTACTTTTCTAGGATACAGCATAAGATGACTGCATCAACTTTCACAAGAAAATTTTTTAATAACAATATCGCACCTTTAGTTCTTTTACTTCTTTTTCTGCTCCAGGTATGCGGTAAATCCCTACTTCACTGAGCCCACGGTTCTCTACCTCATTGGTACAATGAACAACTAAAGCAGGTACCATAGGAGGAATGCGTGGTGTGTAGTCTGCAATAACACCCTGAAATACATATGCATAGTAAATGGAAAGACTCTATAACAGGATTATGGCATTATGAAAATAAGTTACATAAACCATTATATTTTACATCCAGTGTCCTACCTCCAATCAAAATGAGGTAATTATAAGCAAAGTCCTCTGACGTACGGTGTTTTCAGATAATACAGGCAATGAATAATTTCTGTATGTCACATATCATCACCATTAGGACATGGGATGATATCAATCATAAAAAGAGCAAGTTGACATAGAGAATACCTTCATCCAAACACACCTCATTAATGTTAAATGCATTGCTACTCTGTAAGAATTTTAAAGGTCCCTTGCAATAATTTTACTTCAAAATTTCACAGCAGAACTCTAGTTTTGTCAAATTCCACCTGCTTGTGGATTTGTTGAAAATGGAAAAATCACCATCAAAGAGGTTGTATCCTTGGAGTACAATCTCATCTAAGCATGTAAGTGGTTAACACCCTAAATCTTTCCTGAAATGATAATTGCTCCTACCCAAACAGTTGTTCCAAGCATAACATCCGCTTCTCATTCACTATTCTCCCACATAGTTTATCAAGTACACCAAAAAATTTTTTTTATCTTACTAATTCTAAGATTCATTTTTCTTCTGAGGCATCTCTACGAGGGATATGCACGTGATGAACAGCCAGACTATCTAATCAATAACTCCATCACCCTCTTCCTTGAGAAACTTGAAAGCAACTCATACAAATGTGATGCTTTCTTCAATTCTATTTTCACAGTCTCCCCTCTTTTTAGCAGCTAATCTGCCATTACTCTATCACTCCATAATCTACTTTATTGCAGATCTTCTTACAGATTTAAAAGTCCTCCAAAAGTAAGTGAAAAACTCTTCTCTTTCATATCTGTCTCTCTTACTACTTCCCAAAAACTCTCCACGGTGTTGCCTTATTTGTTTACTTCCTTCCATAAATTTTTTACTTCACCCTGACATTCATTAAAGCTTTCTAACCCAATCTCTCATTTACCCTCTTTTACAACTCTTGCCGCTCTCTTTCAAATTCCTGCCAATTTCTGTAGTACTCCTCTAAATCACATGCTCCTTTGCCTACAGATATCATCTGTACTCCTTCCCTTTCTCTTTCACAGATGATTTAACTTTATCACTCCACCAATCACTACCATTTCTAGAATATCCACTTCCCATCTTTTGCATGCCTTTCAATTCACCTGCACATCTAAGCCCTGCTTCCATACGCATCTTCCACTCACTTAATTTTGCTTAATCACACTCAGTTATTCCTCACACAATATCTGCACAGAAACTTTTCCCAGCTGACTAACTTTCAATCATACGTCATTTCTTCTTTTCCGAAATCCATAACTAATTTTCACACTTGCCTTCCACAAGAAATGACCAAACATTCAATTTGCCACCCTTCTCACTAAGTTTCCATTTGTCAACTTCTCCTTTGCATACCTATCAATTAATACACAATTCACAAACTCCCATCAACCCTCAAAACCACTCGCCTTCATGCATGTAGTATTCTTGAATAATATTTTGTATTTCCTATCACTATTCCCCTTTCAGCACATAACTCAAAAAGCTTTTCCTGAATTTCATTTGCAATCCAGGGATACCATGTGTCCCAATTACACCTGCTATCATCATAACCACAGCTGCATGGCTTTCACAATTTCAAGTGAAGGTTCTAATTATGTTTAAGGGCAAAACTGCAAAATACAAATTAATCACTCACCAGCTGGCCCTTAGCAGTTGGAGTGTTTGCTGTCGGGACACAAGGAAGAGGAACAGACTCTCGACATTCAGGATGGCAAGTAGCTCGACAATCCCGGCACTTTAATGCAATCTTACCGAACTTGATTCTGCAAGCAAAGCAAATACACTGTAACAGATGATGAACCATAAAACAAGAATAACACAAACAGCTTCCCTTCTTACATTCTGCTTAGTGATATTCAAGCAAAATCTTCTTGCATTAAAATCAAGTTCCCTTAGTTGTATATGTCTTTCCATTCCCTATGATCAATCAGCTGTTCTTGGAACCCTTTCTAATACTTTATCATGTAATATTCATTTCACTAGTCTTAATTTTCCTTATGTTCAATTGCTTAGCCCTGTAATTACTATTTCATGTCAAGTGGACAGAGTTTTACACTTGTGATTCTCCATCTCTCAACCCTGTCTACAAGTAGTATGTCTCTTACTCTTATGTGTATATACACAACTACACTCCACCCAAAGCCAAGTACCAATTCATCGAACATCCCTGAGGGTAGGATGAAGACCTGGGTTGGACGTGACCAATTACAATGCCCAGGATTTGAACCCATGCATGCAGACCCACAATGACTTCTGATTAGTAATGCCAACCACTACATCATAGAGGCTCTATCTGGAGCTTTTTTTTAATTGCTCTGGAATGATTCCAATCTTTTTTTTTTCCAAGCTACAGTTAAGCCAAAGAATACTTTAAAAGTCCCTGTCCAGTGCTCTTTGTACTCCTTGACCAAAATGAAGTTCCTGGAGTCTGGTCTTCACACAAACCCCAAGGGTACATTGTTTCTGGCCACATTTGGTATGTAGGTCACGAAGGAAAAAAGCTGCTGCTCAGTAATTATAAATTTGATTCAACAATCTTAAAAGCGATTACTGGTTCATAAACAAAGAAAAAATAATTCCTTACGGGGAGCATACAGAAATGAAAGGAAAGGTGGCACACCTCAGCAAAATAAACAATTACCAGCCTTGATAATACAACATTCAATGTGATGGCAAAAGATCATTCAATACTCAAGCCTGATGCAGAACTTGCTTTGCTCCGACAGAGATCTTCTCATATGATTTTAAAATTATTTTTTTTTTTTTTTTGCTTTGTCGCTGTCTCCCGCGTTTGCGAGGTAGCGCAAGGAAACAGACGAAAGAAATGGCCCAACCCACCCCCATACACATGCCTTGATTCAATCCACTGACAGCACGTCAACCCCGGTATACCACATCGCTCCAATTCACTCTATTCCTTGCCCTCCTTTCACCCTCCTGCATGTTCAGGCCCCGATCACACAAAATCTTTTTCACTCCATCTTTCCACCTCCAATTTGGTCTCCCTCTTCTCCTCGTTCCCTCCACCTCCGACACATACATCCTCTTGGTCAATCTTTCCTCACTCAATCTCTCCATGTGACCAAACCATTTCAAAACACCCTCTTCTGCTCTCTCAACCACGCTCTTTTTATTTCCACACATCTCTCTTACCCTTACGTTACTCACTCGATCAAACCACCTCACACCACACATTGTCCTCAAACATCTCATTTCCAGCACATCCATCCTCCTGCGCACAACTCTATCCATAGTCCACGCCTCGCAACCATACAACATTGTTGGAACCACTATTCCTTCAAACATACCCATTTTTGCTTTCCGAGATAATGTTCTCGACTTCCACACATTCTTCAAGGCTCCCAGAATTTTCGCCCCCTCCCCCACCCTATGATCCACTTCCGCTTCCATGGTTCCATCCGCTGCCAGATCCACTCCCAGATATCTAAAACACTTCACTTCCTGCATGCTAAATTTAATGCAAAAAGGTTCCCATAGAATACTGAAAACAAAATTCCAGGTCTTTTCCATTATCTTAGTATAAACTTCATGACCAAAAAACATAGGAATCTTCTTCCTGATCACAAAATCTTTTGCAACATTAGAAATCCCAGATTTCTATCTTGTACAATAACCAACATTCTACAAAACTTAATTAATGTTAATGTATATCATATGAAGCATCATAGAAAGTGTTTAGTGTTACATTAATACAAAAAACTGAGGTCTAATCACAACACTGTAGACTAGCTAATGGCAAGGCACCTCATACCCTGACGGTGACTTTGCTCCCGTTACCACACTACAATGAAAGTATAATCACATCCCCAAAACAAACCTGATAACTAGACTCACCGTTTACTACAAGGTTGACAATGTTCACTTTTATATATGGTTTTTGTATAAAAGGCATGTGCTCTTGTATTCAACTTGCTTGCAGAACAGTTACGCACAACAGGTGTAATAGGTGTACGTGTTGGTGTAGCATATGGCGTAACAGGACCCTGTTAAAATAAATGGGATAAGACAATTACACTATGATCACAACTTGACATCAATTCAGTGCAGCTGTGTTCGGGAGTATGATTTGCTGTTTC
Source organism: Panulirus ornatus (assembly GCF_036320965.1). Taxonomy (NCBI): domain Eukaryota; kingdom Metazoa; phylum Arthropoda; class Malacostraca; order Decapoda; family Palinuridae; genus Panulirus; species Panulirus ornatus. Next base: position 2,122,292 of record NC_092272.1, on the reverse strand, counting down.
TAAAGTAAAGTATTTTCAAGTATGATATCCTAATTATGGAGTCCCATAGTGTGCTAGAATGTTATTCCATCCACAAATGCTTCAAGTGGAGTCTGGCTCCCCAAAGTGAACTAGCACTCCCATCTTGGAAAAATCTCATCACAGGTGTTCATAGGTATGTAGGTATCCCAGCAGAAACACCCAGGAACCCCAGAGACCCACATCAAGGGGCCTAAGGGATGTCCTGGAACTGACTTCTGTGGTGAAGGCCAGGTAGACATGTTGATCATAACCCACAAACAAGTCACGGCAAAGATTTGACACCCTTAAAGAGTAGGGTCATAGTGACCTAATCATCGTTTATGACACTGAATTTAAATGATACTTAAGTTTCAAGTTCCATTTTTTCATACTTATTTCAAGAAGCTTGGACAAGTTCTTCTGCATATATCTGTTTTTGGCCTTAAGCACAAGTTTACTGAAAAAGGATGAGCAAATACACTACTCCATCATCAAATGATATCTATACGTGAAAAATTTAATAAAGATATTTCCACAAACAATTAAGATCTCGCCAGATAGCCAGACAAGGAAAGTTTATAAAATGGACACATATTTGACTCTGACCTTAAAGTTCAGACATACTGACCTAATCATGGTACATGATACACTGTCCCCAGATGATCCTTAACTGTTCCAAGTCTAATGGAGATATCAATAGAGATAAAGAACTGACAGCCTAGGAGAAGGCTTTAATAGAAAATGCATAAACTCTAATGTCACTATGAACTAATTATACATTTCCAGTTTCACAAAGATATTTTTACAAATATGAGAGATATTGTCCAGTCAATATGTTCTGAAAATGGAGATGCTTTACCTTAAGGACAATTAATGTTCAAAGTCACATTTACAGATGATATTCAAACACTTTAATGATCAGGAAATGAATTCAGCAGAAACGGGAGCTTATGCTACGGGTGGACTGCATCTAAATGGAACTTGTGCATATTGCTAAGGAAGAGTAAAAATTCTAATAACACCTGTACATAAAGGTATTAACAAAAACTGGACATAAAACTTATTCTATGCAAGACAGTCAGTCAAACTGGAGCCTGAAATATAAGACTTTCTGTCAAAATAAAATAAGATACAATATTCTGATGTTTACCTGTGGTGTTATAGGGTTGGGGAGAAGATGGGGAGAGAAGACAGTGTTGCTGATTAATGGAGTTATAGGTGGCTGAGGTGCCGGAGCTTTTGGAGGTTTTTTAGCTGGGCTCCCTTCCCATGATGACTCATCTGAAATTAAACAAAACCTGCATGTGAATATGAATATATCACTGTATGCTTAACTTTAGTATATAAAAAAACACTAAAATGAGCCTGTACTGCTCACCAGGCTTCAAACTGTTATGACCTATTCGCATAACTATATACTTAACATACACACATGCACGCAAAATGTATATATATTAAACAACTTGTATTCATGTAGTTATGGTTCAAATTTACGACGAGAATTCCTTAAAACAATGAGACTGACAATTTGAAGAAATGACTATTTTCAATGGTGATCAAGGTTGATAGAAACAATAAAAGTTCTAAATGACACAATGATACTCAAATCATAAATATACAGTAGTACTGCTCTCATCAAACAAGCATCAAGGTGACAATTTTCATCCGACTCAGGCAACAACTTACGATTCCTCCTGAATATTTCTCTACATTTTGAGTAATAGGATTCTATCTGACATTCATTAGTTATACAATTTATTCATAATAATCATGAATTGTGCAGTATTACTTAGTTTCATGAAGTGCATTATCAATAAATATTTCTGACTGTCGATCAAAGAAAGTTTCCACTGCACATACAAAAGTGTGACACAAGCATGTTTATCTTTCCTGTACATTTCAGCTGTTGGCCACCAATACATTAAAAGTCTGAGAGCTTAGCAAAATACAAGTCAATTTGGTTTAACAATGAAAGTGGTGAAGCAGACATCACTATGTCTTTTTTCATTCTCTAAGCCTCCATCCTAAACTGCATCAAAAATAAAGTAATGAAGATTTTATCAAATGGATTTGTATGTAGCATTTATGGATCTGGAGAAGGCATATGATAGAGTTGATAGAGATGCTCTGTGGAAGGTATTAAGAATATATGGTGTGGGAGGAAAGTTGTTAGAAGCGGTGAAAAGTTTTTATCGAGGATGTAAGGCATGTGTACGTGTAGGAAGAGAGGAAAGTGATTGGTTCTCAGTGAATGTAGGTTTGCGGCAGGGGTGTGTGATGTCTCCATGGTTGTTTAATTTGTTTATGGATGGGGTTGTTAGGGAGGTAAATGCAAGAGTTTTGGAAAGAGGGGCAAGTATGAAGTCTGTTGGGGATGAGAGAGCTTGGGAAGTGAGTCAGTTGTTGTTCGCTGACGATACAGCGCTGGTGGCTGATTCATGTGAGAAACTGCAGAAGCTGGTGACTGAGTTTGGTAAAGTGTAAGGAAGAAGAAAGTTAAGAGTAAATGTGAATAAGAGCAAGGTTATTAGGTACAGTAGGGTTGAGGGTCAAGTCAATTGGGAGGTGAGTTTGAATGGAGAAAAACTGGAGGAAGTGAAGTGTTTTAGATATCTGGGAGTGGATCTGGCAGCGGATGGAACCATGGAAGCGGAAGTGGATCATAGGGTGGGGGAGGGGGCGAAAATTCTGGGGGCCTTGAAGAATGTGTGGAAGTCGAGAACATTATCTCGGAAAGCAAAAATGGGTATGTTTGAAGGAATAGTGGTTCCAACAATGTTGTATGGTTGCGAGGCGTGGGCTATGGATAGAGTTGTGCGCAGGAGGATGGATGTGCTGGAAATGAGATGTTTGAGGACAATGTGTGGTGTGAGGTGGTTTGATCGAGTGAGTAACGTAAGGGTAAGAGAGATGTGTGGAAATAAAAAGAGCGTGGTTGAGAGAGCAGAAGAGGGTGTTTTGAAGTGGTTTGGGCACATGGAGAGGATGAGTGAGGAAAGATTGACCAAGAGGATATATGTGTCGGAGGTGGAGGAAACAAGGAGAAGAGGGAGACCAAATTGGAGGTGGAAAGATGGAGTGAAAAAGATTTTGTGTGATCGGGGCCTGAACATGCAGGAGGGTGAAAGGAGGGCAAGGAATAGAGTGAATTGGAGCGATGTGGTATACCGGGGTTGACGTGCTGTCAGTGGATTGAATCAAGGCATGTGAAGCGTCTGGGGTAAGCCATGGAAAGCTGTGTAGGTATGTATATTTGCGTGTGTGGACGTATGTATATACATGTGTATGGGGGGGGTTGGGCCATTTCTTTCGTCTGTTTCCTTGCGCTACCTCGTAAACGTGGGAGACAGCGACAAAGTATAATAATAAAAAAAAAAAAATAAATACACAACAGGTTTATCAAAAAGAAAGCATGTGAAAACCAATGGAAAAAATTAGAAAATAGTGTAAAGAATATGATATATTGTGGCAGACCACCATTCACATGAACTGTCAAAAGGGGATTGAGCTCTCCCTTAACTTCTCTCATAGCAAAATAAACCATCACCAAATGTAGATAAGGTTATCTCTTAACTTCTCCCACTGTCCAGCATTCACAGGCAACTAAGGCCTACTCAACTTTAAAAAATATTTCAGTCAGTTACCTCTTTGAATATTCCATGCTAAAAAGCATAAAGATACCTCATAATCAGAGAAATAATGATGTGCAAAAAAATGTACATAATTACAGAGCCAGAATTTTTATCTCAGAAAATTCTTTACAAAACATAACATAACAAGAATGATATAGCACTAGAAACTAATTTGCCACCTACCAGAAGAAACTGGTGGAGCGGATGGTTTAACTTCAACCTCAGTGTGAACCTTCTTCAAGTCTTCACCTGTGGTGTAGTATGTAACCTGTGTCTTTACTTCATGGCTGCGCCTTTCCTGTTGATAATCCACAAAGAAAAAAAAAATCAACTAAGGTTTCCAGAGTTGTCTGGCATTCACACTACATAATTATATTAATGCTTAAAGGGGTGTAAACAGGGACCAGACAATGATTACATGCTTAACTAGGAGGGTCAGCAAAAGAATTGCAAGCCAAAACGGGATGAAGAATGATAAAGGAAATATTTTTGTTGGAGAAAAATAATTTCAGCTAAAATGATATGGAGAATGCTTAAGGAAATACAATCACTAAAAAAATATATATATATTCATAGTTCACTTCAAAGTACATCTTAAAAAAATGTGCTTACATTACTCTTTCTATTAGAGAGTCTCTTTTGCCCAGACTTTTCATGACGATCTGGTGAGGACTTGCGTTTATAATTTCGGCCAGACCTGAGGCTAGATTCTTCAAGCTCATCCTCCTCAGTTATGTCCATCTGCGACACATCCAAAATAGTATCTACAATGGAAAAAAAAATATCTTATGTAGTGTTCTCTCATGGAAATGAAAATTCTTGTTTTGTACATATATTTATTTATTTATTTATCTTACTTTTGTCACTGTCTCCTGCGTCAGCGAGGCAGCGCAAGGAAACAGACAAAAGAATGGCCCAACCCACCCACACACACGCATACCCATGCACGTCCACACACGCAAAATGAGGGCAAATGAGAGTATCATTAAATTTTAGGGAGAACAAAAAGATGCTTTGGAAGGAGGCAAACAAAGTGCACAAGACAAGGGAACAAACGGGAACTTCAGTGAAGGGGGATAATGGGGAGGTGACAACAAGCAGTGGTGATGTGAGGAGATGGAGTGAGTACCTTGAAGGTCTGCTGAATGTGTTTGATGACAGAGTGGCAGGTATAGGGTGCTTTGGTCAAGGTGGTGTGCAAAGTGAGAGGGTTTTGTACATATGTACTACATTTCATACCATAAAACTTCAATACACAATATATCCAGAGCACCTTCATTAAGTACTCAATACGTTTGAATATACACCTCTTATCTATCTGTCTATATCTCTGATGCCCATTCCCTCCAGGAACACTCAATGGGATGGCCATGGCAAAACTCTATAAGTGGTGTAGTAAACTTATGTGCCTCTTCTTAACATTAACTGCTTCATCCTTAACAGGCTACCGGCAAAAGGAAACTCAAACATAATGTTTCTGGAGGCTTCTACCTCATGTTCCCACTATCTACTTCTTGAATGCTTTACACGAGTAATAATCATCAAAGATGAATTAAATTCATTCTCCCTTAAGCCTTTTTACCACTTATCAGCAATACTTTTCAACATTACAACATCATAAACAATATAACAAATCTAACTGAAAATGGAAAAACCTGAATACTGTTTCAACTATCTATTATCATTATACCATTCCCAAATTAATGAGGTGGATCAGGTACATAAATCCTCCAATGCGTTACTTTCAAACATTCTCAGCTTGTGCGCTGTGGGTTAGAGCGAAACGTACACTTTTAAATAATACATGTGCTTATTACTAATTTACTTTTAACACTAAGGTGATTTATTATGTAAAACAAATGTCTCCATTCATATCAAATTCATGCACAAAATGCTTCCATTTCATCTATTTCATGATTTGTCATGGGAAACAAATGTTTCCATTCATACCAAATTCGTACACAAAATGCTTCCACTGCATCTATTTCCAAATCCATTCTTTACCAATTTCACATCCCTATCCCTAAGGATAGAAGAGAAAGTATACCTCCTTTGTATTCCCTGTGTTTTTCAGGTGACTAAAAAGGGCAGGATTGGGGAGCCAGGAATCCTCCCCTTTTTGTATTTCAATTTCTGAAAGTTGGAGCAGGAGCCAGGTGAGGACTGCTCATCCTCCTTGAAGGTTCAGCCTGGGGTGTCTGAATGTGCATGAACATCACCAAGACTGGAAGGGAGAGACACCTAGCATGTTTGGAGAGAGGAAACTGGATGACCGAGCTCTGAGTAAAACTAAGCTCAAGGGAAAGAGGAATAAATGGTTTAAGAAGTAGTTAGCGTACGGGTGTGAGCTATGGCGGAGATGGCACTTCTGCATGAGGGAGTTGTGGTGGATGTGTGATTGTGTGTAAGGATGCAAGACCAAGACTGATAAAAAAAAAAGAGTAGATTATGAGAGGTGAGTGACTGTCACTGCTGATTGTTTGAGAGGAACTCAATTAGTATCTGTAATTCTAATGACGAACTAAGTTAATAATGGGTAATCTGAATGCAGGAGTGTGTAATGCAACAGTTAAGCATGTCATTTGGGACCATGAAGTATCCAGTGTGAGTGAAAATGGTGAACAACACGTGAAGGTGTACTGAAAATGAATGGCGACAGGGAATCTTTGGTAAAAAAAAATTGGAACATCCATAAGTATACTTGAGGAACTATGGTAAGAGGGAGAAAAACACAAATGAGAACACACTGGCCCATGTCTGGGTTATCTGTTTTTGAGCTTTACCTAATACTAAGTACAGGAGGTAAGGAGAGAACAGTAAGGCTCACTCGCCACCTTCCATTCCCTCTGGTAAGAAGAGTCAGCATAAAAAAGAGGTTACGAAATACTATGCACATTTTTTGTAAGCCTGCATGGAGTTTGACATAACAGAATGAAGAAGAAAATCAGAGTAAAATGTTCCTATACTATCCCACCATCTTTGGCACTAAAATAAATCATCTGGGCCTGTAATGACAAAAAGGAATTCATTATTCATTTATTCATTATACTTGATTGCCATTTCCTGCATCAGCAAGGTAGCACCAGGAAACAGATGAAGAATGGCTCATCTACTCATTCTTCTTTCTTTCATACTATTCGCCATTTCCCGCGTTAGCAAGGTGGCGCTAAGAACAGAGGACTGGGCCTTTGAGGGAATATCCTCACCTGGCCCCCTTCTCTGTTCCCTTCTTTTCGAGAAATAAAAAAATGAGAGGGGAGGATTTCCAGCCCCCCGCTCCCTTCCCTTTTAGTTGCCTTCTACGACACGCAGGGAATACGTGGGAAGTATTCTTTCTCCCCTATCCCCAGGGATATACACATATATATACATAAATGCCCATTTTTTTTTTTTTTTTTTTTTTTTTTTTTATACTTTGTCGCTGTCTCCCGCGTTTGCGAGGTAGCGCAAGGAAACAGACGAAAGAAATGGCCCAACCCCCCCCCCCCCATACACATGTACATACACACGTCCACACACGCAAATATACATACCTACACAGCTTTCCATGGTTTACCCCAGACGCTTCACATGCCTTGATTCAATCCACTGACAGCACGTCAACCCCTGTATACCACATGACTCCAATTCACTCTATTCCTTGCCCTCCTTTCACCCTCCTGCATGTTCAGGCCCCGATCACACAAAATCTTTTTCACTCCATCTTTCCACCTCCAATTTGGTCTCCCTCTTCTCCTCGTTCCCTCCACCTCCGACACATATATCCTCTTGGTCAATCTCTCCTCACTCATTCTCTCCATGTGCCCAAACCATTTCAAAACACCCTCTTCTGCTCTCTCAACCACGCTCTTTTTATTTCCACACATCTCTCTTACCCTTACGTTACTTACTCGATCAAACCACCTCACACCACACATTGTCCTCAAACATCTCATTTCCAGCACATCCATCCTCCTGCGCACATCTCTATCCATAGCCCACGCCTCGCAACCATACAACATTGTTGGAACCACTATTCCCTCAAACATACCCATTTTCGCTTTCCGAGATAATGTTCTCGACTTCCACACATTTTTCAAGGCTCCCAAAATTTTCGCCCCCTCCCCCACCCTATGATCCACTTCCGCTTCCATGGTTCCATCCGCTGACAGATCCACTCCCAGATATCTAAAACACTTCACTTCCTCCAGTTTTTCTCCATTCAAACTCACCTCCCAATTGACTTGACCCTCACCCCTACTGTACCTAATAACCTTGCTCTTATTCACATTTACTCTCAACTTTCTTCTTCCACACACTTTACCAAACTCAGTCATCAGCTTCTGCAGTTTCTCACATGAATCAGCCACCAGCGCTGTATCATCAGCATGCCCATACATGCACATATACACATCAACATACATACATATACATATATACAAATGTGCATATTCATACTTACTTGCCTTCATCCATTCCTGTTACTACCCCATGAAACAGTGAGAAGCATCATTACCCCCCATTGCAGCAAGGTAGCACCAGGACAACAGACAAAAAAGGCCACATTCATACACACTCAGTCTCTAGCTGTCATGTGTAATGCACCGAAAGTGTTCATCCAGTAGCTACCTGAACTGATGAAAAATTTGTCTAACCAGGCACTTAGTCTTCGCAAGTATTATGGGTTGAATGTGCTCTCCACATAAGGGTCCTAGAACTGAGTGGTATAGCAAATGAAAGTGGAAAATCATTTTTTTCCCTTCTAAAGGATTATAAGCTCTCATAGAATTCTAGTCAGATTTATGTTTACCATCTGAATCATGACAGATAATAAACCTTAAGTATATTTACCAAGCGAGTCTCTGTCTTCTGTGATGGTGGACAAGGGGCCTGGAGAATAATCTTTAGTGCTTCGTCGCTGATCAGTCCCTCCAGCATAGGTGAAAGAATGCTGTAGCTGTTGCAGTTTCTCCCTGGTCTCATTGACCTGGCCTCGCCCAAGAAGATCCATTACCAGTCCAATTTGTCCAGCCTAAGATTAATTCACCAGTTATCATATTGGACTGTAGTCATCAACACAAAATACAAATTAAACCATCTCAACAAACAAAGGAAGATACTGTTAAACAACATGGGAAGAAATAGTAAACAAAACAACTGAAGGCAAAAGGGAAGAAAAATACCTGAGAAAGTACATGAAATAAAACTTAGATGTGCAAAAATGTCAAGGGTGAGGGAATACACCTGTTGGAGTAGATGGTAGAGATATCACAAGTGAAAGGTATGTGTGTGGGTGATGCCGTGCATAAGTATAGAAGAGTAAGGGTTGGGGACAAATCTGAGACAAATTAGGTGGTAGGATGACTGAAAAGTGAAAGACTAGGGCTGTGGGCATGCCAAAAAATTCAAGTAAAGGCAAGGATCAACTTCGTTCTCAGTCAAGAATGAGAGAAAACAGATGAAATCCAAACAAAAAGAGTAAGAAAGTAACTAGACTAGAAGGGGGTAATGATGATGATGGTAATTGGGGTGGCGCAGGAAATGGCAGTACTGATAGCACTGAGGGAAGTGGACGTGGTGACAGTGCTGGTAGAGAAAATTAAAAAATGGCAGAGGTGGGACCTTTGACAGTATGGGGATGGCAGAGGTGGAAGCTGTGATAGTAAAAAAGGAAATGGCTGGTATGGTGGTAGTGGTTTTGGCAATCAACTTGAGATAGTGGCACAGGTGGTTGCAAAAAAGACCTCTCAAAGTCAATAGGCACCTACCTAATCCCAAGGGGAACCCGCATGGCAACTCTCGATGAAATCCATTTCATAAAATAACATTACTAAGCAATACAAAGTAACTTCAAAGAGCAACAGTAACCCTGAATATCCACAACTTCACTTCAAAAAAAGGGAGCCGTCTTCACATAACCCAATTCACTGGCCTAAGAGAAACATATACTAAGTCGTAATGAAATCAATCTTTTAGAATTTACATTTTTTTGCAGAAATGAAACCAACCTTTAAGGTAAAAATCAACTGGGAACTTTCATGCAAAGTGCTAATGAAATCTAAACCACTGAATTATTGCAGAGAAATGAAATTATCTAAAAAATCAACTTCAATTGCAGCAATGGCCTTGACCCTTGGCTTTTTTAACTCCTAAACCAATTTCTTTGTTTTCCTCCAATATTCATCAATGGGAAATTACTTGAAATTAATCAAGAAACTTGTTAAAAATCAAGTTTCTTGATGTAAAGTAGTCCATTTATAGTAAATGAAAGATGGATGAATGGAATTAAATGATTGAGGTTACTGCATGGTTAAGAAGGTGTATGATGGTAAAGAGTATTCTAGAGACGGAGCCCCACAGGAGTAAAACTCCATCCCCATACAGGACAAATACGTAACTATACATAGCTAAAAATATGCATGTGCTTACAAAGTTACATAACTGTATGCTGATGGTGGGAGAGAACTGGACTCAAGAGGTAAATCTTCACCAAGGTGAGGATATCTATGCTGAGAGTTCTTCCATACAGAAAAATCTGGCTCTAATATATCAATTGGCATTAAGGTGCTCAATGTGAAGTGGAATTCCATTACATCCTAGATTTCTCCCAAGGGGCATTGGGAATCCTTAACTTATAATGGCACATGCAACGTTCTTATACTTTTAAAGTACGAGGGGTGGACTAATGCAATTAGATGACAAGACTTGGTTAAGGCACACAACATACAGAGATATACTAGGTATGACAGAAGTAAATGTTCAAGAAATAAAGCCCCATGAGTGTAAAACTTCCTCACCATACGGTACAAACAGGTGATTACTGAGGATGTGGAGGATGATTTTAAGATATATGAGGATCTGAATAACAGGTACAAAAGTATTACCACAGTTGAAGACACAACAGCCCCATCACCAGTAAGCTGGAATGGATCGGAGGTTATAGAGAACAGTGAGAGTGAGTTATACAGAAAGGAAATTAACAAAATACTAAAAGGTTTTAATCCATATGAGCTCACAATCCAAATGAAATTTCACTGTATGTGCTGATTATGTGATGATATGCTAAGCAAACTTCTTGAAATACTCTTCTAAATATCCATGAAAAGAGAGAATGGGCCCAGGGAATGCAAGACATTATAACTATTCATAATAAAGGAGACTGGAGCAGGAGTTGAACTACATGCTGGTCTTACTGATGAATGTGGTCCGTTAGGTTCAGGAAAAGATGATTAAAAAGCAAGTGGGTGATTTTCTGCACAGGAGAAATTTCCGAAGAGACAGCACGGTTTTAGGGAAAGATGATCATGTGTAAAAAACCTCTTAGATTTCTACAAGAGATCGCTGTCTTAGGCAACAGGAAAGGTTGAGAGAACTGATTGTGCCTGGAATGCCAGAGAGTATCCAATATCATACTGCATGGAAGGTTGATTAAAAAGCTAGATCATGAGGCAGGAATGAAGTGAAAACTCCTTTGATGAACTGATTATTCATCCAAGTGGATGGGAACAAAGAATGTATGTGAAAGGAGCTTCTCAAAATGGGTAGAAGTCACCAATAAACTGCCAAAAGATTCTGTTCTACAACCACTGATTTATGATAATCACTTCCCTGAAGGTATGGAATCCTACCAGAATACATTTGCAGATGATGTAAAGGTGACAAGGAAAGCTAAGAGAGTGAAGATTTGCAATACTGTTTTTTACAAGAGGATCTTTAACTCCAAAGTTGGTCTGATACAGTTCATGAAGTTCAACCCAAGTAAATGTAAAGTAAGGAGGATATAGCACAATGAAAAAATGGCCTCAATATGATCATCACTTAACAGAAAATAAGCTGAAAGAATATGAGTGTGAGATAAAACTCGGAGTCGAGAATGTCCCTGATCTGTTGCTAGATCAATATCTTGGAAAAAGACTTAACAAGACCAATTGTCTGCTGGCAAATAATAGAACAGCATACAAGTTCATGGACAAGGACTTATTCTACAAGCTATTCATATAATACGAATAGCCAAAACTAAAATATGGTTCTCAGTTTGGTCACTTAAAGAAGCAAAAAAGATCTATAATTATGAGAAAAGCAACAAACATGGTACCAGATTCAAAACAGCCAAGTCACAGGGAAAGGCTACAAACTTTAAATCTGCCTAACTTGGAAGAGTAAAGAATGAGGGTGATGTCATCACAACCTTTATGTTTGTAAAAAGTATCAATGATATGGACAGTGAGCAGTTCTTTGTGAGACGTAAAGATAACATAACCATAGGAAATCACGTGAAACAAAAGGAAAAAATAAAAACTTGTTAAAAAAGATGTAAGGTCAAACATTTGTAGCATAAGTGACAAATAAATGGGGTAAAATGATTGAAGACATGGTTAATACTGACAGCATACAAAAATTTAAGTCGTATGATAGGGAATGTTCAGGAGATGGGGCCCAAGGAGCTTAAAACTCTCTCACGGCACAATACAAATATGTAACTACACACACAACTGAACATAATTACATTATGTTACACCTCAATAAAAGGAAATCATATCCCATAATGATGGCAACTTACCAAATCATTCTTTTCATTTTCTGCAGAGATTCTTCTTGATTTTTCTACATCCAGCATGTGTCGTGCATTTTTCAGTTTCATCTCCAAATTCTTTATTTCCCTCTGATACTTCACTGTTTGTTCTTGTAAACGTTTTACTTCTGCCTCTAAATTACGTATTTGGCCGATATGATGTTCCTCCCCCTCTATGAACTCCAAGAATTCTATGGAAAAAAAAATTTATACTCTCCACTCTCAAATTATAATGAGGAAATAAACTATATACCAAATTCATTCATACTGTGTAGAATAAGTGCATTCATCTTACCTCACTATAGCACAAACTTATCTGGGATACTGAAACCTTCTGCAATGCATTTCACAATTACTCACCTTACACACTGTCATTCCCATTCACACTTCTATCCAGACAGACAAAATACAATAACTACTTATGACTAATAGTCACCCCTTCAAATCTGAAATACTCCTAACATTTTAGATTTTACTGACTGAATGTGTCCACTTAGTAAGTTGTCTACCTATCTGAATCTATGGCACCTGTTCCCTTTGGGAACTCCGTCAAGGAAGAGGGCGGGCAAAAATGTCTCCATAACTGATGAACAAGAGTGCCACTTCTTAGTCTTAGTGTCTCACCCTGAACAGGCCACTGGCAGAGGGCAACTCAGTGTTTTCCGAAGCTCCTACCTAATGTTCCTACAGACTACTTCTGCCTAATGTTCCTACCTACTGCTTCTACTTGAGGCTCTCCTCTCATGTTCCTTTCTGCTACTTCTACCTAATGTTCCTGTCTACTGTTCCTTCCTACTACTGTTTATTGATCCTACCATTTTGCTGAAAGCCAGGGCTCGGGGCTAGTGCACAGTGCTCACCACAAGAAGATCTAGTTACAAAGAACAAGTTGCGTGATTTAAGTGGTAAAGTGTTATGTGTGACATGGAGAGACTGTATTTTCATGAGCAGAATGCCAGCAGTCTATCAGTAGGTAAGGCTGAAAGAAGTGACAGCTACCTGGATCAGAAGAGTACAAAATGACAACCATTAAAGAGCTGGCCTACGACACAGCCATCACTAACCCTCTCGTTACCCATATGGGTAGTACTGGTAATATAAATCCTTGGTCGGTGGCTACCTACCATCTGCTACCTACTGTGTTGTCTACCTTTGTATCCTCAACCACTGTAACAGGTCTTTACTGATAATTCACCTTTACATCTCACCCAACAATTCTGTCTTGAAAACTTTGATCTATAATTCTACAATGATCTCTTCATATCACTTACATCTAAGCTGGATATGTATCAAGTGTTAGGGACCAAATATTAATAACACTAGAAAAGATATCACCGGTTGATGTTGCCTTGCAAATCCTAGACTGATGATCACAAAAAAAGACTGAAAACAACAAATTTCAACAAGCAATTCTAATTTTCAATCTAAAATCATAAAACAAAGTGACTGACCACATCTTTACAAAATGAAAATTCCTTTATACTTATATACCTTTTAAATAATCTCTTCTACAATTGATCACCAAAGTGACTTAACATTTTCCCAGATAAACCATCATTCTTACAGCTTTTATTTTGTTCCAACAGGTCCTAAATGTTCTTTGAAGTTACCTGACGACTAAAATGGTTGTGAACTTAAAGAGGCCATTATTCTCTATTCCTGGAGCTATTCAATACAGCAAGAATGGCAAACAAGTCTAAAAAAATTAATCATATGTAAATGTACACAATTATTTCCATACTTGTTTGTCACTTCCCATGTAAGCAGGGTAGCACCAAGAACAAATGAATTAATGGCATCATTTGCTCACAACCATAATCTAGCTGTCATGCACAATGCAGTGAAACCACAGCCCCCAACCCACAACCTGACCCACAGAGTTTTCTGTGGTTTCGCCTGACCATTTAATATGCTTTGGTTCACTTCAGTGACAGTATTTTGCCCCCTGTATACCCCACTGCTCTAATTCACTCTCTCCTATGCACACATTAAAACCTTTTGCATGTTCAATACCCAATCACTCAAAGCCTTTTTCACTCCATCACTCTACTGCAAATTCAGTCTCCCCATATCCTTGTCCTTCCATTTCTGATACATATATCCTCTTTGTCAACCTCTACTCACTCGTTCTTTCCACATAACAAATCCACTTCAAAGCATCCTCTTCTTCTCTCACCCAAACTCTTTTCATCGAACTTAATCAATCCTTCTCACACCAAAACCCCACAAATTTCTTATTCAGAATTAAAAAAAAATCAGTAACATTACTCTTACTTGCATCGATATATCAATGAAAAGTTCAAAGCAGTGAGAAACTACATCAAATTACTAAACAAATTATACATCCTGTGTGGTGGTCAAATCTTTTGGTACAGTAAATTTTGTTTAAGCAGGCTAGTATAAGGTCCTTGCTGTCCAGCACTATAAAATGAGTGTACAACTACACGACTGTAAGAAACAGCAGACAACATGGACAAGTAGGAAGATTCATAACACTCATCCACCAAACCATACTTTCCTTAATAACAGACACCACAAAACACCTCAAAGACAACACCACCATAGAAACACAATCCATAAAAATAAAACGTCACTTCAACTACAATGTATCAATATCAACAAACCTCACCTATAAAGTCAAATTATACCAAAAATATTGTCAACATCTGCTGAACTGATGCATGCAACAGGAGGCAGTATACAAGCTCAGCAAACAGTGCAATCTGCAAATAAACCTCCCACTAACTGGATATGAATACCACCGCAGCATTCAACCTTTTTTAGCATTCAGGTACCATCAAAAATAAGGTAAATTAAGGATGCCAGCATTAGTCAGGAGTGATTTTATGGGTTTTGCTGAATTTCAGAAGTGCTTCACTTTTAACCTCACATTATCCCTGATCATCACTTGTCTTACAGTCAGAAAAAAATTACACTTGAAATCATGCTAACCAGGCTAACTCGCTTCTATATCCATAAGTTATTTTTGTACTGCCCCTACCTTGAAAACCTAAATCTTTAGGCATAGCAATACTGAAGTCCATATCAACATATGTCCTAAATATACACTTGCTACAACCGAGTTCCAATAATTTCCAAAGGTACTATGCACTGTAAATGGTATCATAATACATAATTCACCACCTTACCCCATCGAGCAAGATGGCTACTGCGGAATCAAGTCCACACATCCTTCTTACACGAATCCAAATGCTGTTACCCAGCATTCTTAAGCCCTCTCTACCCCAGATTCTTTGATTCATCTTTCACCAACTCTATCCTCCCACTCCTCCACTTTAATCTGCTCATATAGCTACTATTCCTCACCCTTCTCACATTCCCAAAGTACAACTTCAAATACATTAAACTTAAAATCCAGTAATCAGGTCCTTAACAAGCAGAGACCACCCAAAATCAAGATACGCTTGATGTAACCCCGAAAGTCACTTACTTTTCTCTGCTGGATCCGACAAAACCTGCATGCACCGCATGAGGTCATCAAACTGTGCCGTTATTGAATCCATGATGTTCTATACTGTAGCTATATTATCCTGTAATTCTCACCTGAAAACAGATATTAAGTTGCTAATAAAGGAATCCTTGGAATCCATGACACTAGTTCGAATGACAATGAAAAATGGGAAAATATAATAAAAAATTATCAATAGCTTTACCTATTATACACCTATTACAACTACATACTGTACAAATATTTTCTTATCTATTTGCTTTGGTGCTGTCTCCCATGTTAACGAGGTAGCGCAAGGAAACAGACGAAAGAATGGCCCAACCCACCCACATACACATGTATATACATACACGTCCACACACACAAATACACATACCTATACATCTCAACGTATACATATACATACACACGCAGACATATACATATATACACATGTACATAATTCATAGTCTGCCTTTATTCATTCCCAACACCACCCTGCTACACATGAAATTACAACCCCCTCCCCCCTCATGTGCACGAGGTAGCGCTAGGAAAAGACAACAAAGGCCCCATTCGTTCACACTCAGTCTCTAGCTGTCATGTAATAATGCATCGAAACCACAGCTCACTTTCCACATCCAGGCCCAACAGAGCTTTCCATGGTTTACTCCAGACGCTCCCATTGCCCTGATTCAATCCATTGACAGCACGTCAACCCCAGTA
Source organism: Panulirus ornatus (assembly GCF_036320965.1). Taxonomy (NCBI): domain Eukaryota; kingdom Metazoa; phylum Arthropoda; class Malacostraca; order Decapoda; family Palinuridae; genus Panulirus; species Panulirus ornatus. The sequence continues at coordinate 2,105,935 of NC_092272.1, read as the reverse complement.
TACCACATCGTTCCAATTCACTCTATTCCTTGCACGCCTTTCACCCTCCTGCATGTTCAGGCCCCAATCACTCAAAATCTTTTTCACTCCATCTTTCCACCTCCAATCTGGTCTCCCACTTCTCGTTCCCTCCACCTCCGACAAATATATCCTCTTGGTCAATCTTTCCTCACTCATTCTCTCCATGTGACCAAACCATTTCAAAACACCCTCTTCTGCTCTCTCAACTGCACTCTTATTATTACCACACATCTCTCTTACCCTATTATTACTTATTCAATCAAACCACCTCACATAACATATTGTCCTCAAACACCTCATTTCCAGCACATCCATCCTCTTCCGCACAACTCTATCCATAGCCCATGTCTCACAACCATATAACATTGTTGAAACCACTATTCCTTCAAACATACCCATTTTTGCTTTCCGAGATAATGTTCTCGACTTCCACACATTCTTCCACGCTCCCAGAACTTTCGCCCCCTCCCCCACCCTATGATTCACTTCCGCTTCCATGGTTCCATCCGCTGCCAAATCCACTCCCAGATATCTAAAACTCTTCACTTCCTCCAGTTTTTCTCCATTCAGACTTACCTCCCAATTGACTTGTCCCTCAACCCTACTGTACCTAATAACCTTGCTCTTATTCACATTTACTCTCAACTTTCTTCTTTCACACACTTTACCAAACTCAGTCACCAGCTTCTGCAGTTTCTCGCACGAATCAGCCACCAGCGCTGTATCATCAGTGAACAACAACTGACTCACTTCCCGAGCTCTCTCATCCACAACAGACTGCATACTTGCCCCTCTTTCCAAAACTCTTGCATTCTCCTCCCTCTCAACCCCATCCATAAACAAATTAAACAACCATGGAGACATAACCCACCCCTGCCACAAACCTACATTCACTGACAACCAATCACTTTCCTCTCTTCCTACTCGTACACATGGCTTACATCCTCGATAAAAAGTTTTCACTGCTTCTAACAACTTGCCTCCCATACCATATATTCTTAATACCTTCCACAGAGCATCTCTATCAATTCTATCTTATGCTTCTCCAGATCCATAAATGCTACATACAAATCCATTTGATGGAGAAGATCCTTAAATGCTACATACAAATCCATTTGCTTTTCTAAGTATTTCTCACATACATTCTTCAAAGCAAACACCTGATCCACACATCCTCTACAACTTCTGAAACCACACTGCTCTTCCCCAATCTGAGGCTCTGTACATGCTTTCACCCTCTCAATCAATACCCTCCCATATAATTTCTCAGGAATACTCAACAAACTTATACCTCTGTAATTTGAGCACTCATCTTTATCCGCTTTGCCTTTGTACAATGGCACTATGTATGCATTCTGCCAATCCTCAGGCACCTCACCATGAGTCATACATACATTAAATATCCTTACCAACCAGTAAACAACGCAGTCACCCCTATTTTTAATAAATTCCACTGCAATACCATCCAAACCCGCTGCCTTGCCGGCTTTCATCTTCCACAAAGCTTTTACTACCTCTTATCTGTTTACCAAATCATTCTCCCTAACCCTATCACTACGCACACCACCTCAACCAAAACATCCTATATCTGCCACTCTATCATCTAACACATTCAACAAAACCTTCAAAATACTCACTCCAACTCCTTCTCACATCACCACTACTCATCATTACCTCCCCAGTAGCCCCCTTCACCAATGTTCCCATTTGTTCTCTTGTCTTACGCACTTTATTTACCTCCTTCCAAAACATCTTTTTATTCTCCCTAAAATTTAATGATACTCTCACCCTAACTCTCATTTGCCCTCTTTTTTTTTACCTCTTGCACCTTTATCTTGACCTCCTGCCTCTTTCTTTTATACATCTCCCAGTCATTTGCACTTTTTCCCTGCAAAGATTGTCGAAATGCCTCTCTCTTATCTTTCACTAATAATCTTACTTCTTCAAATATACACATACATATTTGTGGTTTCAGTACATTATACGACAGTTAGAAAATAAATGCAAGTAAGGAATGATAGGATCACAGTCATAGGTTTCACACTAGCTTCACGAAGTAGATAAGAAGCAGTTCTCTGAAAGATACTGGGACAAACAAAGAAGCCCATTATGCAAAATTAAGAAAACTTTTTTAAAAAAGGTAATGTTCTTTTACAATAAGCTAGTAGTGGGTGAGTGGAATAAACTGAGTGATAAAATTTTTAAGGTGAATTGCATACATTTAGTCTAAAACAGATGTTATATTCATCGATTTATTATGCTTTGTCGCAGTCTCCCGCACAGTGAGGTAGCGCAAGGAAACAGACAAAAGAATGACCCAACCCACCCACATACACATGTATATACATACACACCCACACACTCATACATGTACATACCTATACATTTCAATGTATGCATACATATACATGCACAGACAAATACATATATACACATGAACATATTCATACTCACTGCCCTCAGCCATTCCCATCGCCACCCTGCCACACATGAAAAGGCAATCCCATTCCCCCGCATGCATGTGAGGTAGCGCTAGGGAAAGACAACTAAGGACACATTCGTTCACACTCAGTCTCTAGCTGTCACATGTAATGCACCAAAACTACAGCTCCCTTTTCACATCCAGGCCCAACAAAACTTACCATGGTTTACCCCAGACACTTCACATGCCCCAGTTCAATCCATTAACAGCACGTCGATCCCTGTATACCACATTGTTCCAATTCACTCTATTCCTTGCAAGCCTTTCACCCTCCTGCATGTTCAGGCCCAGATCGCTCAAAATCTTTTTCACTCCATTCTTCCACCTCCAATTTGGTCTCCCACTTCTACTCGTTCCCTCCACCTCTGACACATATATCCTCTTTGTCCATCTTTCCTTACTCATTCTCCCCATGTGACCAAACCATTTCAATACATCCTCTTCTGCTCTCTCAACCACACTCTTTTTATCACAACACATCTCTCTTACCCTTTCATTACTTACTCGATCAAACCACCTCACACCAAATACTGTCCTCAAACATTTCATTTCCAACACATCCACCCTTCTCCGCACAACTCTATCAATAGCCCACGCCTCGCAACCATAAAACATTGTTGGAATCACTATTCCTTCAAATATACCCATTTTTGCTTTCCGAGATAATGTTCTCGCCTTCCACACATAATTCAACAATCCCAGAACCTTCACCCCCTCCCCCACCCTGCGACTCACTTCTGCTTCCATGGTTCCATCTGCTATTAAAGCTACTCCTAGATATCTAAAACACTTCACTGCCTCCAATTTTTCTCCATCCAAACTTACCTCCCAATTGACTTGTCCCTCAACCCTACTGTACCTAATAACCTTGCTCTTATTCACATTCACTCTCAGCTTTCTTCTTTCACACACTTTACCAAATTCAGTCACCAGCTTCTACAGTTTCTCACCCGAATCAGCCACCAGCACTGTATCATCAGTAAACAACAACTGACTCACTTCCCAAGCCCTCTCATCCACAACAGACTGCATACTTGCCCCTCTCTCCAAAACCCTTGCATTCACTTGCCTTACAACCCCATCCATAAACAAATTAAACAACCATGGAGACATCATGCACCCCTGCTGCAAACCGACATTCACTGGGAACCAATCACTTTCCTCTCTTCCTACTCGTACACATGCCTTACATCCTCAATAAAAACTTTTCACTGCTTCTAACAACTTGCCTCTCACACCATATACTCTTAATACTTTCCACAGAGCATCTCTATCAACTCCATCTTATGCCTTCTCCAGATCCATAAATGCTACATACAAATCCATTTGTTTTTCTAGGTATTTCTCACATACAATCTTCAAAGCAAACACCTGATCCACACATCCTCTACAACTTCTGAAACCATACCGCTCTTCCCCAATCTGATGCTCTGTACATGCTTTCACCCTCTCAGTCAATACCCTCCCATATAATTTACCAGGAATACTCAACAAACTTATACCTCTGTAATTTGAGCAGTCACCTTTATCCCCTTTGCCTTTGTACAATGGAACTATGCAAGCATTCTGCCAATCCTCAGGCACCTCACCATGAGTCATACATACATTAAATAACCTTACCAACCAGTCAACAATACAGTCACCCCCTATCTTTAATAAATTCCACTGTAATACCATCCAAACCCACTGTCTTGCCGGCTTTCATCTTCCGCAAAGCTTTCACTAACTCTTTACTGTTTATCAAATCATTCTCCCTGACCCTCTCACTTCGCAAACCACCTCGATCAACACCCTATACCTGCCACTCTATCATCTAACACATTCAACAAATCTTCAAAATACTGATTCCATCTCCTCACATCACCACTACTTGTTAGTACCTCCCCATTAGCCCCCTTCACCGATGTTCCCATTTGTTCTCTTGTCTTACGCACTTTACTTACCTCCTTCAAAAACATCTTTTCAGTCTCCCTAAAATCTAATGATACCCTCTCACCCCAACTCTCATTTGCCCTCTTTTTCACCTCTTGTACCTTTCTCTTGACCTCCTGCCTCTTTCTTTTATACATCTCCCAGTCATCTGCATATTTCCCCTGCAAAAATCGTCTAAATGCCTCTCTCTTCTCTTTCACTAATAATCTTACTTCTCCATCCAACCACTCACTACCCTCTCTAATCTGCCCTCCTCCCACTTTTCTCATGCCACAAGCATCTTTTGTGCAAGCCATCACTGCTTCCCTATATACATCCCATTCCTCCCCCACTTCCCTTACTTTCTTCGCTCTCATCTTTTCCCATTCTGCACTCAGTCTCTCCTGGTCCTTCCTCACACAAGTCTCCTTCCCAAGCTCATTTACCTCTCCCCATACAGTACAAATTAGTAATTACCCTCAAGAGAACTAACTTTACACCAACTAAAAGTAAAAATCACTACAGTCACTTTCTTTACAAATACCACTGAAAATATGATAAATTTGACTGACACTGGGGAAATTAGGCATACAGAGTAATGTCTTGGTGATTTCATAGTGTTTCCCTGGTTTAAATCACTTTGGTTAAGGATATAAAGTACACTGCTGTACATTTCATCTGTATCCTTATACTATTACTGTGGTGCTCCTAAAGTGGTGCTTTACCATTTCAACTTTGCTTATATATTTTTTCATGCTAGCTGAGACAACTAGAGAATGAGTGTGAGCAAATGCAGCCTTTTCGTCTGTTTCCTGGCGATACCTCACTGACACAGGCAATGCCGTTTCCTATGGGGTGGGGTGGCTCCGAGAATGGACGAGAGTGAGCAAGTATGAATATGTACATGTGTATATAAGTATCTGCATGTGTATGTATATATGTATATGTATGTGTGTGTATGACTATAAGCGTTTACAATTGGATGGCTCTTTCTTCATGTTTCCTGATGCTACCTTGCTAATGCAGGAAAAAGCGATTAAGTATAATATAGAAAGGGTAGTGAGTGGTGGGACGAAGAAGTTAAGTTGTTAGTGAATGAGAGAAGAGAAGCAATTGGACAATACCTACAAGGAAGGAGTGCAAATGACTGGGAGATGTATGAAAGAAAGCAGCAGGAGGTCAAGAGGAAGGTGCAAGGGTTGAAAAAAGCAAATGAGAATTAAGGAGAGAGTATCATTAAACTTTAGGGAGAATAAAAACATGTTTTGAAAGGAGGTAAATAACATGCATAAGACTAGAGAACAAATGCCATAAACACACATATACAGACTGTACATACCAACGTATACAAATAAACACACACATACCAGACACATACAATATACACATGTACATATTCAAACCTGCTTGCCTTCATCCATTCCTGGTGCTACCCTGCCCCACTGGAAACAGCATTGCTACCCACTGGTTCAACAAAGTAGCGCCGGGAAAACAGACAAAAAAGACCACATTCGTTCACACTCAATCTCTAGCTCTTGTGTAATGCACCAAAACCACAGCTCCTATCCACATCCAGGTCTCACAGGCCTTTCCATGGTTTACCGCAGACGTTTCACATGCCCTGGTTCAGTCCACTGACAGCGTATCGACCCCAGTATACCACATCATTCCAATTCACTCTATTCCTTGCATGCCTCTTACCCTCCTGTATGTTCAAGGCCCCGATTGCTCAAAATCTTTTTCACTCCATCCTTCCACCTCCAATTTGATCTGCTTCTTGCTCCCTCCACCTCTGACAAATGTATCCTCTTTGATAATCTTTCCACACTTATTCTCTCCATATGTCCAAACCATTTCAACCCACCCTCTTCTCCTCTCTCAACCACACTCATTTTATTTCCACACAACTCTCGTACCCTTTCAATACTTACTTGATCAAACCATCTCACACCGCATATTGTCCTCAAACATTTCATTTCCAACACATCCACCCTCCTTCGTACAACCCATGCCTCACAACCATATAATATTGCTGGAACTACTATTTCTTCAAACATACCAATTTTTGCTCTCTAAGATAACGTTCTCTCTCCTACACATTCTTCATCACTTCCAGAACCTTCGCCCCCTCCCCGGTGACTCACTACCACTTCCATGGTTCCGTTCGCTTATAAGTCTACTCCCAGTTATCTAAAACACTTCATCTCCTCCAATTTTTCTCCATTCAAACTTACATCACAACTGACTTGTCCCTCAACCCTGCTGAACATGATACCTCTCAACTTTCTCCTTTCATACACTCTTCCAAACTCAGTCACCAAATTCTGCTGTTTCTCACTCAAATCAGCCACCAGTGCTATATCACAAGTGAACAACAACTGACTCACTCCCAGGCCCTCTCATCCCCATCAGACTGCATACTCACCCTCTCTCCAAAACTCTTGCATTTACCTCCCAAACAACCCCATCCATAAACAAATTAAACAACCATGGGAACATCGCACCCCTGCCAGCAGACCAACCTTCACTGGGAACCAATCACTCTCCTCTCTTCCTACTTGTACACATGCCTTACATCCTCAATAAAAACTTTTCACTGCTTCTAGCAGCTTATTTCCAACACCATATACTCTTAAGACCTTCCACAAAGCATCTCTATCAACACTATCATATGCCTTCTCCAGATCCATAACTATTACATACGAACCCATCTGTTTTTCTAAGTATGCCTCACATACATTCTTCAATGCAAACACCTGATCCACACATCCTCTACCAGTTCTGAAACCACACTGCTCTTCCCCAATCTGATGCTCTATACATGCTTTCACCCTCTCAATCAATACCCTCCTGTACAATATCTTGGGAATACTCAACAAACTTTAGCCTCTGTAGTTTGAGCACTAACCTTTATCCCCTTTGCCTTTGTACAATGGCACTATGCATGCATTCTGCCTATCTTCAGGCACTTCACCATGATCCATACACATACCGAATATCCTTACCAACCAATCAACAACAGAATCACATCCTTTCTTAAATTCAACTACAATACCATTCAAACCCACCACCTTGCTAGATTTCATCTTCTACAAAGCTTTCACCACCTTTTCTCTCTTAACTCTCTCACTTCGACACCACCCCGACCAAAACACCCTGCATCTGCCACTCTATCATCAAACACATTCAACAAACCTTCAAAATACTCATTCCATCTCCTTCTCGCTTCATCGCTACCTGTTAGCACTTCCCCCTTGCTCCCTTTCACCGATGCTCCCATTTGTTCTCTTGTCTTACACACGTTATTTGCCTCCTTCCAAAACATATTCTTATTCTCCCTAAAGTTTAATGATACTCTCTCACCCCAACTCTTATTTGCCCTTGCCCTTTTCAACCCTTGCACCTTCCTCTTAACCTCCTGCCAATTTCTTTTACACATCTCCCAGTTATTTGCACTTCTTCCATGTCACCAACTTTCCTTCTTCATCCCACCACTCACTACCCTTTCTAATCTACCCATCTCCCACCTTTCTCATACCACATGCATCTTTTGCGCAAGCCATCACTGCTTCCCTAAATATATCCCATTCCTCCCCCTCTTCCCTCACATCATTTGCTCTCACCTTCTGCCATTCTACTCTCATTCCCCGCTGGTACTTCCTCACACAAGTCTCCTTCCCAAGCTCACTTTCTCTTGCCAATCTCTTCACCAACCATTCTCCCTTCTTTTCTGAAAACCCCTACAAATCTTCACCTTCACAAGACAGTGATCTGACATTCCTCCAGCTGCCTCTCAGCAGATTAACATTTAAAAGTTTCTCTATAACATGCCTATCAATCAACACAATCAAATAATGCCCTTTGACCATCTCTCCTACTTACATACATATACTTATGTATATCTCTCTTTTTAAACCAGGTACTCCCAATCACCAGTCCTTTTTCAGCACATAAATCTACAAGCTCTTCACTATTTCCATTTACAACACTGAACACCCCATGTATACCAATTATTCCCTCAACTGCCACATTACTCACCTTTGCATTCAAATCACCCATCACTATAACCCGGTCTTGTGCATCAAAACCACTGACACACTCATTCAGCTGCTCCCAAGTGCATCAAAACCACTGACACACTCATTCAGCTGCTCCCAAAAGTGTGGGAGTGTGTGATAGAGTGTACGAAAGTAAATCAACTTTAAATATAGAGTAATTCTGCTCTATCTAAATTTATTTATAATTTATTTATTTTGCTTTGTCGCTGTCTCCCACCTTAGTGAGGTAGCGCAAGGAAACAGACGAAAGAATGGCCCAACCCACCCACATACACATGTATATACATACACGTCCACACACGCAAATATACATACATCTCAACGTATGCATATATATATATATATACACACATACAGACATATACATATATACACATGTACATAATTCATATTGTCTGCCTTTATTCATTCCCACTGCCGCCTTGCCACACATGAACTAACAATAAAAATATTAACTGCTTTTCCTAACTGACATTGTATGACGGAATACTAGAGGGAGTTATATCACAAAAATAAGTCAACTAATGTAAATATATATAAAACACAGGTTAAATTTACAGGACTTATCACAACCTCACCTATCCTCCCAAGCAGCCAAGATTTATCTTATAGCAAAATACTCTCGTAGAAATGGACCAGTCACTCCAATTCAATATCTTTATCATATATCTCTAATTTCTCACGTTCCTGGTTTCTCTATTTTTTTTCAGGCATGTTACATAGTTTTACGCACTCTAACTCCACATTTTCCTCGTTAAACCTAACCCTAACCACTACTGACTTGCGTAATATCAAATAACAGGTAATACACTAAACCATGCTGCTCTGCAATTGGTAATATACTCTCTAAACAGAACACTACACCAAATTACCCAACAAATTCACTCAATATTTCAAGTTAATAGCAATGGGGAGCTGATTTAGACTTACCAATTACATTAATCGACCATCATATTTCCCCCAATATATTCTGCTCTCTGACCACTACTTCACTGCAAATAAGAAAAAATTGCTCAATACCCCAATTCACTTCTGGTCAGCAGCTACAACTGGTGATTTAAATAAACCATTTATCTTTACTATCCAAAACGTACCTACATACTACACACAAAGCTCATTAGCCTATCTTAATTTAAGGCCGTAGTTCATATAACATGAGAAATAATGGCCATAATCAGTTTAATAAGGGTTATCTGTTGTCTGCCCGACACCTACACAAACAAGACCCAAAAGGAGACAGCCAAAAAAAAAAAAAAATCACTTCTAACACGAACGTTATTTTCTCAAAAATCATATCTAACATGACCGTTATTTTCTCAAAAATCATATCTAACATGACCGTTATTTTCTCAAAAATCATATCTAACATGACCGTTATTTTCTCAAAAATCACATCTAACATGACCGTTATTTTCTCAAAAATCACTTCTAACACGAACGTTATTTTCTCAAAAATCACATCTAACATGACCGTTATTTTCTCAAAAATCACTTCTAACACGAACGTTATTTTCTCAAAAATCACTTCTAACACGAACGTTATTTTCTCAAAAATCACATCTAACATGACCGTTATTTTCTCAAAAATCATATCTAACATGACCGTTATTTTCTCAAAAATCATATCTAACATGACCGTTATTTTCTCAAAAATCACATCTAACATGACCGTTATTTTCTCAAAAATCATATCTAACATGACCGTTATTTTCTCAAAAATCACATCTACCATGACCGTTATTTTCTCAAAAATCACATCTAACATGACCGTTATTTTCTCAAAAATCATATCTAACATGACCGTTATTTTCTCAAAAATCACATCTAACATGACCGTTATTTTCTCAAAAATCATATCTAACATGACCGTTATTTTCTCAAAAATCACATCTAACATGACCGTTTTTTTCTCAAAAATCACATCTAACATGACCGTTATTTTCTCAAAAATCACTTCTAACACGAACGTTATTTTCTCAAAAATCACATCTACCATGACCGTTATTTTCTCAAAAATCATATCTAACATGACCGTTATTTTCTCAAAAATCATATCTAACATGACCGTTATTTTCTCAAAAATCATATCTAACATGACCGTTATTTTCTCAAAAATCACTTCTAACACGAACGTTATTTTCTCAAAAATCACTTCTAACACGAACGTTATTTTCTCAAAAATCACATCTAACATGACCGTTATTTTCTCAAAAATCATATCTAACATGACCGTTATTTTCTCAAAAATCACTTCTAACACGAACGTTATTTTCTCAAAAATCACTTCTAACACGAACGTTATTTTCTCAAAAATCATATCTAACATGACCGTTATTTTCTCAAAAATCATATCTAACATGACCGTTATTTTCTCAAAAATCATATCTAACATGACCGTTATTTTCTCAAAAATCACATCTAACATGACCGTTATTTTCTCAAAAATCACTTCTAACACGAACGTTATTTTCTCAAAAATCACATCTAACATGACCGTTATTTTCTCAAAAATCATATCTAACATGACCGTTATTTTCTCAAAAATCATATCTAACATGACCGTTATTTTCTCAAAAATCACATCTAACATGACCGTTATTTTCTCAAAAATCACATCTAACATGACCGTTATTTTCTCAAAAATCACATCTAACATGACCGTTATTTTCTCAAAAATCATATCTAACATGACCGTTATTTTCACAAAAATCACATCTAACATGACCGTTATTTTCTCAAAAATCATATCTAACATGACCGTTATTTTCTCAAAAATCATATCTAACATGACCGTTATTTTCTCAAAAATCACATCTAACATGACCGTTATTTTCTCAAAAATCACATCTAACATGACCGTTATTTTCTCAAAAATCATATCTAACATGACCGTTATTTTCTCAAAAATCACATCTAACATGACCGTTATTTTCTCAAAAATCACATCTAACATGACCGTTATTTTCTCAAAAATCATATCTAACATGACCGTTATTTTCTCAAAAATCATATCTAACATGACCGTTATTTTCTCAAAAATCACATCTAACATGACCGTTATTTTCTCAAAAATCACTTCTAACACGAACGTTATTTTCTCAAAAATCATATCTAACATGACCGTTATTTTCTCAAAAATCATATCTAACATGACCGTTATTTTCTCAAAAATCATATCTAACATGACCGTTATTTTCTCAAAAATCATATCTAACATGACCGTTATTTTCTCAAAAATCACATCTAACATGACCGTTATTTTCTCAAAAATCACATCTAACATGACCGTTATTTTCTCAAAAATCACATCTAACATGACCGTTATTTTCTCAAAAATCACTTCTAACACGAACGTTATTTTCTCAAAAATCACTTCTAACACGAACGTTATTTTCACAAAAATCACATCTAACATGACCGTTATTTTCTCAAAAATCACATCTAACATGACCGTTTTTTTCTCAAAAATCACATCTAACATGACCGTTATTTTCTCAAAAATCACTTCTAACACGAACGTTATTTTCTCAAAAATCATATCTAACATGACCGTTATTTTCTCAAAAATCACTTCTAACACGAACGTTATTTTCTCAAAAATCGTTTTTTCTCAAAAATCACATCTAACATGACCGTTATTTTCTCAAAAATCACTTCTAACACGAACGTTATTTTCTCAAAAATCACATCTACCATGACCGTTATTTTCTCAAAAATCATATCTAACATGACCGTTAGTTTCTCAAAAACCACTTTAACACGACCGTTATTTTCTCAAAAATCACATTTAACGTCATCGTTATTTCCTCATATAACACATTTAACATTACCGTTGTTTTCAAATATATTTAACACCGTTTCTGTCTTCACTTAACTGAATTTTCACGTAATAAATCGATGACACGGCACATAGGCTTGTCGTCCTCCCGCCATGGAGGTTAGAGGGAAACTAACTGCTGTTGACCTGGACCTTGGAACTGGGCGGGTCCAAAGGCCAAAAACCCGATAGTTTGACCATCGTACCGGTAGTTTGGCTCGGTTTTTATACACTATTGCTTACCCCGGGTGTCTATATTTTGTTTTGATTTTAAGAAACCTGTATTTAAAAGATTACATACGCATAGATATATTTTTTATTAATTGATAACCGAGTTCGGGGTTATAACAGAGGACCTCAGAAAACTAGTGGTGGCGGGTCAACGGTTGTTTGCGCATATGACGTCATGACCTGTCTCTCTCTCTCTCTCTCTCTCTTGCTTAATTATGAACTGTCCTTCAGTTGAAACATTAACCTTCCATTTCTTTCATCCATCTGTGTGAAAAAGCCCTAAAAATTCTTGACAAAAAATTTCTTGCCACAAATCTATTTGCATTCATGGGCGCCCATAAGGTCATGAGTTAAAAATGACTTTTCCAGCAACTTATTACTGTCTAGTACACCTAATAAGGCTATGTAAATCTTAAGATTTGAATAAATTTGCATGCAGAATGAACTTTTCCCTCGCTATACAATCGAAAAATTCATTATCTTTACTTTTAAACACTGTATCAAGGTTCAACATCCAACTAATTGTTGAACTTGGCCTTATGTCTGTCTTCAGTACCTTTTCTTTATTCTTCCCTATTCTTTCCTTTCTTTATTTCTCCTCATTATTGGCAAATTGTAGTTCTAGATGGCCCTATGAGACGGGAGATTAAATAACACATCACAGTTTAGTTGACACATAAATAAATACAGTGGCTGATATGGCATGGACATATAGAATGCATCAATCATGGCCATCTCATGTGAAAGAAAAACAGCAAGTGTTAATTGAAGGAAGGCAAGTTATTTACGACAAAGGAAAGACAAAAGAAGGAAGGCCATTCCGCAATTTAGCTGGTGGAAGATAATCCTTGAGAAGCCAGTCCCCCAGCAGTTGTGTTAAATCTGGAGCCAAACCTTGTGGGCAGCGAGATGTGCAGACACAAAAACCCGTGTAAGGTCTTTGTACAGACACTTCACGAGAGAAATGGCCAAAATGAAATAACCGTAGAATGGAGAGAGCGAAGCAACACTGCGGTGATCAGAGAGGGCAGGTTGAAGAGAGATAATGCCAGTCGAATCAAAGACAGATGGCTTTTGAGCCCACCATAAGTGAACAGAGAGGTGGAGGGAGTACCCAAGTCCAGACCTTTCTATACTGACTGTAAGGACCCTACAACTAAGGGGTACCCTTACCCCTGACCTTTATATGGCAGCTTCCAAAAAGCAGGGAATGCTGTCCTACACACCCAAAATTTTGATGTTTCTGCAAGAGCATACTCATGATTTAGAAGAGAATTTGAAGGCTATGTAAGAGCTCCTAAGAGACTCAGCTTTGGCCCCTAAAAGGATAGGGCCACCCTTAGTTAAAACCTCCCCTCCCCTTAAAGGTATAACAGTATTCCATAATCGGGTGAATAAAACCCCTGTAGATGTAAGACAGTTGCTCACAAGATAATCACAAAACTAAACATCCTCAGTTCTGGTGTTGCAGACTTTGTGATATCAATCATATGGAGTTTCCAAAGTATGATGGGGAATGTGCTAGTGCCCGTGTTTATATTTTTACCTGGTTGATTTATGGTTTGAAATTGAGTGAAGGGAAACAAATGAATCTTAAAAAGAGATAGAGATAATGCATTCTAGCGCTATTGAATTTTACAAGATTACTGTTTTCCCAATCCTAAACGCTGCACAGGTCAGATCTGAAATATTAGTACATGAGAACAAGTATTAAAGAGAGGAGGGGATAAAAAGTGAGTTGAAGTATGTGGAGTGGAATCATCAGCAGAAGAATGAATAGGGTTAAATGAGATACCATTTACTGAAAGAAGAAAGTACGTGATAGGAAAGAACCCTGAGGAAAACCACTGCTGATAAGATAAATGAAGTAAGTTGCTCCATCAACGACTCCTGCAATGGAACAGCCTGAGAAGAGACTACGTATTTGAGGTGAAAGAAACATTGAAGCCACAGAAGGGAGTTTAAAAAGCAAACACCCTATTAAATGCTTTCAAGATGTTGAGGGCTATGACAAAAGTTTTACCAAAATCCCGAAGAAAAGAAGACCAGAGATTACCAACAGATGTAGCACCGCAAAATCCATACCAGTGATCTGAAGGGAATGGAATTCTAAGTGTTTGAGAAAGTGAGAGTTGAGGAGTGTCAGAGACTATGGAGATAGCAGAAGTGAAAGCCATCGTGTGGTTAAAAAGGTTTCCTTTGATAAGCTACACCATAGCACGTTTCCAAGCAGATGAGAAAGTCTGGGTTTTTAAACAAAAGTGAGCAAGGAGTGAAGCTAGCTAACAGGAACACTCCCTTAGAACAGGAAGAAGTAAACCATCTGAGCCATGGTATTACATTACAAGTACGAAATTACAGTTACAACTCATGAATCATTATCAATAAGGATAAGACTAATATGCACATACTATATCATCTTCAACACCTACACAGCCACCCCTCCCCTGAACACTCATCATCTGCTATCCTAGATTCTCTCCTTAACTACAGACCACGACAACTAACACATAGCACCGCTGATGTGAAGATTTTAGCACCTAACATCCCGCTTGGCTCAACACACACTCAAGATCCCCGAGATAGCAAAGATGAACTACTCACAGAGCAAGTGCATTGTTTCGGTATCATTAAACTATACAACTCAGGATACCAAACCACCTTGTCAAGCAGGGGCAGCATTTTTAATTTGAGGATCCCAGCAAAATGCCATAAGTTGCCCGTCTAACAGCATACTTTTATATTCATGCCAACTAGCAAAATAGCATGCATTCCCTGTACCTCTGTTTCATATTCATGACAAATTCATGATTGAAAACTATGGCTGCTAACTTACTAAAGTCTTACCTAACCATACTCAGTTCAACTTTGGAAAGGATGTATTGGCCACTTGGGGATCCCTCGATGTTTCAGCAGTTTTAGATTCTGGATGACACAACTGACCTCCAGTAACCAACCTTACTAGACAATAGCTTTCGCACTCCAGCACACTACTTACATGTACTGAGATCACTCCATCTAGCCCACCCAACTGACACTGAGAAACAAGCTCAGAAAGAATTACTCACAATCAACAAACATCATGGAGCATATCCTAATTCTAAAGCAACCACTGCCCACCTGATCACTTAAAATCAAACAGCAATGTGGCAATCCTTCCTCCCCGTGATAAACTGCAAAACAATGAAGACCAAACTTTAACAAACCAGGAGTAAAATTTATACCTCCCATAACACCACAGCCCCCAGACTTGATAAGGTCCTGACCCAAACCAGTAACATCCATTTGCCCGAAAAACACAAAAACAAAGTCTAGAAACATTACTGAAAAGTTTGCCACACAACCACACCCCTGAACAAGACAGCCATCAAAAATGTACGCAAAATCCATCCCAAAATATCTCGTCATCCATCTTCACTCAAGCTTGTATCTAGAACTTCATCAATGAGGGGAGAAGGATAAATTACAAATTCAATAATTCATATTTTTTTCATAATGGTTATGGGAGACAAATCTTAAATCATTTTACCCTGCTGTTACTGTAAATATATAAAAAAAAATCCTTTAAATACCTCACATTCAAAATTTCATTATTAAAGAAAAATAATGTTTACCACATCAGACAAAATCACCAATGAACCTGATTAACATTTCTTTTTAAGATTTGCTGTACAAAATATGCAGTATTCTTTTCCTTTAATAAGAAAATAGTCTAGTTGTATTATTTCTTTTCTTATTAACCATGATTTTCTGAAGTGAAAGAAAATAATAATCTATAATCTATGTACATATCCCAAAGGTTTGTAAACACAAGCATGTTTTCCTGTTTTTTAATGATAGCTTGCCATGCCTCACTCATAATGAAAAACTAAGTTTACCTTATCTCAGAATGCAACAATATCTATTATTGTTTTAGTATGTCGGTACGTGTAAAAATTTGGTGTTCCTTACAAAGTAATTTTTAATGGTTGGAATGCAATTCCAAAACAAATTTGTCAGTGCCTTCACATTCAGTCACATGATGACTGATTACTGACCGGTCTTTCCTTTAATATCAAATTCTAAGTATTATAATATAAGGTTTGGTACAGTTCCAGTTTAGGGGGTACCACAGAAATATAGACCTTTAATGGATTATTTTCCATGTGCCATTGCAAATATGGTAAATCTAGATTCCTGTTTTTATCATTATCATTTTGCTTTGTCGCTGTCTCCCGTGTTAGCAAGGTAGCGCAAGGAAACAGACGAAAGAATGGCCCAGCCCACCCACATACACATGTATATACATACACGTGCACACACGCAAATATACATACCTATACATCTCAATGTACACATATATATATATATATACACACACACAGACATATACATATATACACATGTACATAATTCATACTGTCTGCCTTTATTCATTCACATCGCCACCCTGCCACACATGGAATAACAACCCCCTCCCCCCTCATGTGTGCGAGGTAGCGCTAGGAAAAGACAACAAAGGCCCCATTCATTCACACTCAGTCTCTAGCTGTCATGTAATAATGCACCGAAACCATAGCTCCCTTTCCACATCCAGGCATACCAGAACTTTCCATGGTTTACCCCAGACACTTCATATGCCTTGGTTCAATCCATTGACAGCATGTCGACCCCGGTATACCACATCGTTCCAATTCACTCTATTCCTTGCACGCCTTTCACCCTCCTGCATGTTCTGGCCCCGATCACTCAAAATCTTTTTCACTCCATCTTTCCACCTCCAACTTGGTCTCCCACTTCTCCTCGTTCCCTCCACCTCCGACACATATATCCTCTTGGTCAATCTTTCCTCACTCATTCTCTCCATGTGACCAAACCATTTCAAAACACCCTCTTCTCCTCTCTCAACCACACTCTTTTTATTTCCACACATCTCTCTTACTGTTACATTACTTACTCGATCAAACCACCTCACACCACATACTGTCCTCAAACATCTCATTTCCAGCACATCCACCCTCCTGCACACAACTCTATCCATAGCCCACGCCTCACAACTATACAACATTGTTGGAACCACTATTCCTTCAAACATACCCTTTTTTGCTTTCCGAGATAATGTTCTAGACTTCCACACATTCTTCAAGGCTCCCAGAACTTTCGCCCCCTCCCCCACCCTATGATTCACTTCCGCTTCCATGGTTCCATCCGCTGCCAAATCCACTCCCAGATATCTAAAACACTTTACTTCCTCCAGTTTTTCTCCATTCAAACTTACCTCCCAATTAACTTGACCCTCATCCCTACTGTACCTAATACCCTTGCTCTTATTCACATTTACTCTTAACTTTCTTCTTTCACACACTTTACCAAACTCAGTCACCAGCTTCTGCAGTTTCTCACATGAATCAGCCACCAGCGCTGTATCATCAGCGAACAACAACTGACTCACTTCCCAAGCTCTCTCATCCACAACAGACTGCATACTTGCCCCTCTTTCCAAAACTCTTGCATTCACCTCCCTCTGTAAAATCATTTTCCTTACTTTACAATACTGCTCATCTTCCCATATTCAGTATAGCCCTCCACAATTTTCTGGGTAAAGTTTTAATAGTTACTGATTATCTTTACTTGTTTCCCTTTCTTTTACAATACCCTACATCAGCACTGCCAACCCCTCCTCTATAAGTAGGGGAAGTTTTCAAAAGTTGTCTTAGTTTGCCCAAATCTTCCCAGAAGAAAGTAAGGTGGTCAAGAGAGAAAAGTCTTTGATTGATAATTGTAACCAAACTCATAAAACGGGCTTCAGTGACTTGTATAATAACAATTCTCCAGGAATGTAAACATCATTAAACATGAGTCAGATGCATAAATGTACGCTGACACTAAACAGTATTTACATTATTAGTCCCCAACTCCTCAAGGTCACAACACAAGCAATAAGTCACCTCCAGCAGTTTTATCAGAAACTTTTACAATCAACAGGGGTCCAACAATTTCAAGGGAAAAACGTATCACCTGTAAACAGGTCAACCAATTTACTCTTGCATCCTCCATGTCCTTTTCTTTAGTTCCACTCCATAACACTTTTCGTTTGGTAATGATAACTTCCCAACAAAGAGTAGCAGACACAAGAAAAGCTCAAGTTCCTCTATAAGTGTACTGTATGCTGTTGTTTTACTGCAGATGAGATGAATGAAACAACCTAGTTTCTTCTTTCTAAGAATGTTGTATTTCATACATTTGGTTTAGATAGTTAATGCCCTGTCCTCGCTGATCCTAAAAGTCACCAGTACAAAGTTCATCATATACTGTAATACTACCCTTACCGAGCAGCATTTCAGAGTAACGCAAACAAGAACATTTAACACCCATGTCTAACTTATGGGTAACATTTCTTGACATTACATTCCTTTTTTTTTTCCAATTCTATATCAATGGAAAGAGGTGACACTTTATTAGGCTATGGACAATTCAAATATGAATGTATAGTTCTTAAAAACTTTTTTATTTGCATAAATGGGAGAGGAATCATATTGAGTCACACCCACCTTCCTCTTAATAAAATTTAGAAAAAATATATAGCACAATAATCATACTCACTCACACACACAAACACACACACAAGTCCCTCAAATTTATCACAAAGAACAAGGAATAACAGAGTTATGTAAAAGTTAATGACTTTACATTGGAGCAAAACTGCTCTTTAAAAGACAAAAACCTAACATATAAATGGGCCATATCTTACGATTGGTTTTGTCAATAACGTCAACATATATATATGGAAATCTTTTAAGAAAAATATTCCCTATAAACATCTTAAAACAGATATTTCCAAACCAAGTCAAAATCAACAAGACATTTTGGGATACAAAAAGCATGAAACACACATTTTTACCAAATCAGATATGATTCTTGGCACTAAGCAAAACCAGAGTGTCTTGAAAAAAAATCTATAAAAAGTATCATCTTAATTGCACTTGCACTCCACTCCCTGATGGCATCATATAAAGAGATTACTAACAAATATGTTTTGACAGCCCTGAATATTGATTTACAAAATAATTTAGGACAGTCTTCAAGATATACCTGGCTAAACTCTGCATTCCATTACCTCCAAGCTCCATTGACCTGGAATCTCCATCCTGAAGAGCAGATGCTCTCCTCCACAAGCAATAAAAATTTTGAAGACTCACTGAGAAAATGATTTCACAGGGGCTGACACAAACTTGTGCTAGCTGTTGAGCGATATTTGAGCAAGTTAAACTTTGCTCATTTTATACAGGAATGATCCTGTCAATAAAAAGTCGAGTTCTACTGGTTAGCTCTGTATCTATGCATGAGAGCCTGACCTCATCACCAACTGAGGTACAAGGAGAATGCAGGTCAAAATCTCATTTTTGGCTTTTAGGCTAACCACTCGTATATTTCTAACTACTGAAAAGTTAGGGTGCCACCTAAACAATTCAAATAACATGAGCACTTTCTGGACTTAGGCCCATGGATTTGTAAAGTAAGTTTCTTTACAACTAATCAGTCCAAGGACTTGTACAGCAGCTTTCTTTTTATAAAACAACTCGACTTCTGTACAAATGCTGGGATGGGAGAAGACCTGGTGATGCTGGGGCCAGGGAAGACTTGAGTTTAAAGGTCCATTTCAAACTGATCTCCTTCACCATGTTCTGAAAGATGGAGCAATGCATAAATAATTTATGTCACAGACAATATTCAATACTCTCATTTTCTAAAAAGCTATTCCAGGAAGAGAATATCTTTCCTTATTCTTGCTTGGAAACAAGAAAATGTATTACAACTGAGATTTCAAGTTGTGTTGGCTGAGCCAAGTTGATCATCCATGCGCTTTTTTTCCTTACTACTGTCATCATCCCTCCCTCTCTGGTCAACCTAGGAACACCAGTAAGGTGACTGGAAATCTGATACGGATGCATTTTTCAGCACCTCATGCTTCATCAGGTTATCAGTCACCTTACCTGTCTTCCTAGGTCAACCAGACCCAGGTTTCTGCTAAAAGGGGGGAAAAAAAAAATGGTGAACTTGGCACTGCCAGGACATCGTGAAATCATATTTGTAAAAACACTTTCTTACTTCCAAGCAGGAGAACAAGCCTATTATCCCAGAGACAATTTCTTAGGAACAAGTCCCATGGTTAGTTACTGGTACAGGAAAAATATCACCGGGAACAGGGGTAGTGAAAATATCAGTATCCACAAGGACAGCAGGTAAAAGTTGCATTCTTCCACTCTCATTACCACGGGCAACAAATCAGGGTCAGTTTTCTAAGACTGTACCATGCTGCCAGATGTAAGACTTCCCCATCATAAGTGTGTATCAGGATTTGTTTCTTAAATAAAGCCATGAAGCGAGTATCAGGGTTTGTTCCTTAAATAAAGCATAACACCTCCAATTACCTCTTTCCCTTGCTTGCCTCACAACATCCTGCATGTTCAGGCCCTGAATCTTCAATGAATCTTCCACCTCCTCAAGGGTTCCCACTTTTTCCTAATTTCTTCTGCTTCTGACATATATACCTTTTAGTCA
Organism: Panulirus ornatus; assembly: GCF_036320965.1. Taxonomy (NCBI): domain Eukaryota; kingdom Metazoa; phylum Arthropoda; class Malacostraca; order Decapoda; family Palinuridae; genus Panulirus; species Panulirus ornatus. The sequence goes on along the minus strand of NC_092272.1, from coordinate 2,084,874 downwards.
TCCTTTCTGCACTCATCCTCTCCGTATGTCCAACCATTTCAGCACATCCTCTTCAGCTTTCTCATACATACTCCTCTTACTACCAAACTTTGTCCTCAATCATTTCGTTTCCAACACATCAACTTTTTTACATTTTTGTTTAAGGCCCTCATCTCACATCCATACAGCACCGATGGAACTACTATACCATCATACATACAACCATTGCCCTCTCAAGCATCTCTTTCCATACAATCTCAATACACCCATGGCCACAGCCATCTTACCCACCGTGTGGCTCATTTTAGCTCCCTTTCACTGCCACATCCACCCCCAGGTACCTTAAACATTCCACTTCCTCCAAATTCACTCCATTTAAAGTCTCACTCCACATAACCAGTCTCTTTTCTCTGTTAAACCTAATGGCCTTGTTTTATTCTTATTTGTTCTCTACTTTCACTTTTCATACACTACTATGAAGATCTACAAGGTGACTTGGATTAGAGGCAGGAGAATGCTAAGTGACATCTACAGTTGAGGAATGGACTTAAACATCAGCTGAGAATCTATATAAGGGCCAGTTGGGACTCTAAATAAGGGCAAGAATCATTAATCCTTTAATGAAGTACAGAGCAACGAATCAAGATAAAGAATATGATGAAAAATAAACACCTACTGATTAGCAATTAGTAAAGAGACAATTCTTTTTTGTCTGATACAGATTCCTAACAACTTTCAACAATGTGAAAGAAGTACCTCTCTTGTGGGTGGCTGATAGCCACCTATAAAAGTACCGATAAAATTCACTTGTTAAACAATGACTGGTCAACATCACAACCCATCACTGGGGTCTTGGCAAAGCAGGTTAAGGTTATACCTTCTGAGCTGTCCAACCCTGCTTTTATCTAACTACTGTACATAAGAGATTCTTGGTGACCTGCAAACTTTCCAACTTCAACCACTGATTGGTTTCTTTCATGCCCATACCAGTGCCAATCATTCTTAATCTAATCTCCAGTACTATTTTCATCAGTGACTATGACCTTTATACATTAAAATTAATACTCATTGCAAGGAGCAACATATTATGGCTGATCACAATCAATGACAAATAACTTGAACAAAACACATTCCCCCTTTTGGATTATACTGACACACTTTCCCCTTATGTCTGATCATGAGACCCAGGAAACTTAAAAGATGGACAGGCAGTGCCTTACTTATATTATAAAAAGGAGGACAAGGTAGGAGGAAGAGCAATAACCATTAGTAATGAGTGGGGAAATTTGGTTATAAAAGAAACAAACAGGAGAATAAGAATATTGATAAGAGTTACCCGAGGAAGACCTAATGCAGCAGCAGCTGATGGAAGAGGACAAGGAACAGTTATCAAGTATAGTGAACAAAAAACAATATCACAATACATAAAATAATTCCAAAAATGACAACCAGCTCTTACCCATCTTCTCTGGCTCTTCCGCAATGGTTCCATTCTCCCTATGCACAACATCAGTATCCTTAGCAGTTACTCCTGGTATCACTGGTAGGTTCTTTGGGGGAGTCCTGGCCAATGGGGAATTACGCATTTGCAATAAGAAGTTTCGCTCGTAGATGATCCTTGTTCCTAAAAGGTTATTTTCCATTAGGAAGGTATACTCCAAAACCATTTTAATGTTTAAAGCACAATCAGAAATATATCCATAAATATTTATATTTATTCTTGAAAATTTTCTCACACCATTTTTGTTTGCCATTTCCTGCTTTCGAGACATACTGCCAGAACAGACAAAACAACAGCCACACTTTGATCAAAGTCATGCCCTAAGCATCATGTATATGTGCCCTGGTTCAGCCCACTGACAGCATGTCACACCCCCTACATCACGTCACTCCAATCCTGACTGTTCAGGGCCCCAGCACTTCATAGCCTCTTTCATTCCATGCTGACATCACAGTCCTGCCCTCTCTCCACTTCTGCTGAGGAGATCCTCACCAGTCTTTCTTCATTTATTCTCTCCATATGTCTCCATTTCAGCACATCCTGATCAGTTCCCTCAATCCAAATGTGTTTATAACAAAAATGAAGCTGAGTGTAACAAAAAAAACACTCATTTTACTGCTCCTTGTAATCACAATCTGAGATATAAGTAGTAATGGAGAGTAGTAAGATGTTTTGCAAAAGACATGAAAGTCATCAAGACAATGGGAAAAGAAGGCAAAAAGCAAAAATTACAAAAAGACATGCATATCTAAAAATGGGCAGAAAAAAACAAACGGAATTTAAAATGAGAAATTTGAGCAAATAAGTTATAGAACAATGAACAAATACCAGCATATTCATATGAAAGTCCTACAGGGAAAGAAACAGAATGAAGAAACTGACAAAAACTTAGGAGTTAAAATTCGCTGAAGGCTTGAATTCATGGAGTTCACCGATTAACAATGTTTTCAAATCATTCTACAACAACTGACTGAAAGCTAATGATGAAAATGTTCAGTGTAGACACAACAAGCAACAATGAATACTGCTGTGCTGTATGGATATCTAATCTATCTTACTGAAGAAGGTACGTGTTGGAATTGAAATGTATGATGTCAATATGTGGTGTGAATGTCAGGGTAAGAGAGAGTATGGTTGAGAGAGCTGCAGATGACGCGCTGAAATGGTTTGGACATATGGGAAGAATAAGTGAGAAATTGACAAAGAGGATATGTGTCAGAAGTGTAGCGGGCAAGACCAAGTCACAGATGGATTCAAAAATATTGTGATTTATCAAGGCCTGAATATGCAGGAGGGTGAAAGGAGTGCATGGGGTAGAATAAATTGGAACAGTATGATATCTTAGGGGGAACGTGCTATCAATAGACTGAACCAAGGCATACGAAGCAGCCACAGAAAACTACGGAAAGGTCGATGGATCCTGGTTGTGGATGACAGTCTGTGGTTACACATGACTGCCAGAGAATGGATGTGAGCGAATGAAGCTTTTTCTTTGTCTGTTCCCGGTGTTGCCTTACTAAGATACAGGAAAAGAGAAAAAATACGAAAGAAAAAGTTTTGTACATATCTTTGTACTCTTTATGATGTTAAATACTGATTTTTCTACCCTGAGATTCTTTATAGGAATGAAGCTAAGTCTCTCAAGGGTCATTCCCTGTAAACCCCCATTTCCAATAGGTTCTATACCTTCCCAACCATATTTTTCCAACAACAAGATCATCCAGGTACATAACCATGGTGGATGGCAAGGGATTTCAGTTCACCTCCTTCATCATGTCAACATGGGCCATGGAGAATATGTGAACACCTTTCAATAGCAACTTTGCCCAGCTCGTAATGCTCTGTTGTTTCACAACAATGTTCAATTTGTGACAGCATTTGCACCTGTAATGTCTTCAATGGTCTTCCTCTCTTACACCGTAAGTCCATACAATCCACCTTATGATATTTTTTAAACAGTTTTCGCTGGAAGTAAGGTCATCAGAAATTATTACTCCGACTTCCTTCATACTGTTTAATCAAGATATTACGATGCCTGCACAATTTACTCAACAGGATTGTTAACAATATGAGTAGCTAAAAGTAACACAACAATGATCGGATGACAACTAATATTTTCCTTAAGTCCTTGACTTATACAGTTTGGTGCTAATATTCATTTACATCACTCACAAGCTCTCCCCCTCTTCAATCATTAATGATCATCATTAAACACTAACATCAGTATGTCAATCATTTCACTCGTTTGCAATCCTATAAGCACATTTCTTTCTCCATATACGTACCTAAGATCTCCATCAATGTCTCATCACTTACTGTAATTATACCAACATCAAAGATGAGATAAGATCCCCCATGGAACGAATAAGACAATGACCAAGGTTCTTTTATATGTAGTGCTTTCATCAGTGAGTTTCTGTGTAACGGAGAAAGTTCTACATTCATGCTTCCCTGCCTCTTAACTTTATATATAAGTATATTGATTAGAAAATACTTTAAGATGTACTTTTATGGCATGAGTGGTGGACAAATGGAACAAAATAACTTTCGTTTAAGTTGACAGCATATATAAATATAAGAGGTTGTATGATAGTAGGGAATGTTCAAGAAATAGGGCCCCACAAATGCAAAACTCCCTCTCTGTACAATAAAAACACAAACACAAGCCTTGGTATGTCTCTGAATACACGTAAGTTGAATATATCATCAAACATACGATCAACCATCATTAAATGACGGTCACATTAACAACATGTCATGTCAATTGCATCAGCTGTTTGTAAATTTTCTCTGAACATTCTTTTTGCATCTATGTATGTAACAAAGATGAATAAAGTAGCAAACATGTCATCGTATTACGTTGTCAATTCATGTTTAGCTATGCATTAAAATGGCTTTGAACACCAAGTGATTCTGCTGTGCAATGCAAATTCAATGCATCAGATCTTACTGTAACATTCTGAATAAGGTGGTGTAGGTTATGAATTTCATGGAAAATGTGGGCTTATGAAAACCTTGCCTAACCTCAGTAGCCATCACAATCTAAAGAAATAAAATAGATCAATATCAACATATTATGCTGCTGGAAACCATACAGAATGGCTGCTTGTACGGAGGTTGGACACTGGCCGTAAAGGACCAATTTTTATATCTGTTGCCATCTCTTGGCAGCTTGTACGTCACCCAATCATCTTTTGGCGTCCTTCAACTCGGATACTGAAAACTATGACAAAATCTTGACTGCTCTGGAAATCAGATGAAGTTCTCGCGGTTCCTGTTGATTTAAGTTTGCAAGTATTTCCCCTAACATCACATCTACCCTATGTTTTCCCTATTATTCGTAACCCTCACCACTATATCCCACCCAATATATCCCTTTTTTTTTTCTAACATCTTAGTAATTATTCTCAGCAACCCTCATCATACCCTTTCAATGCAAAAGCAAAATTACTCATGATCTAAAGCAAAATGGCAAAGGCAAACTAAACCCGAACTTACACATACAGATTGGTATAAGGTCCTGAAAAATGACATATTAATAAGTCCAACCTTCACTTACTCTCACCTTAACTATTGTTAACCTTATAAATACACAGAATTATGTACATAAACCAACATAAATGACACAAAACTTCTATGGGCTATTAAGTGGCAGTTCAAAGGTAAGGGTTAGGGGTGGATAGACAAGGGGGAGGGAGGCGCGGGGGATGGACTTGGGGGGGGGAGGCGCGGGACCAGGGGGAGTGGTGGGAACTAGGAGACGTGGAGAGGAAAGTTGAGCAGGTAGGCCAAGGAGGGACGGGTTTATGCCAAGGGGTTGGTAAAATAAGGCGCGCGCGCGCGCGGCCATGGTACTTGAGGGCAAATATTTGCGTTGGTGGTAAGAGATTGAGGCGGGGGAGGGGGGGGGGTCAGGCTGGTAGGCGTAGGCTAGGGCCGTAGGTAGGATATGGAGGCGTGGCCGGGATAAGATGGCGTAGGTCGGCCAGATAGGCGTGGGTAAGTTAGGTATGCGTGGATAGGCTGGGTTAGAGGCTAGGTAGCCGTGGGTAAGCTAGGTAGGCATGGTTGACTAGGGAGGCGTAGGCAGGCGAGAATAAGGGAGGCGTGGGTAGGCTAGGGAGGCGTAGGTAGGCTAGGGAGGCGTGGGTAAGTTAACATGCGTAGGTAGGCGAGAATAAGATAAGACGTGGGTAGGCTTGGGAGGCGTGGGTAATCTAAGTAGGCGTGGGTAAGTTCGATATGCGTAGGTAGGCGTGGGTAAGTTAGATATGCGTAGGTAGGCGTGGGTAAACTAGATAGGCATGGTTGGCTACGGAGACGAGAATAACACATGGGTTAGGCTGGGAAGGCGTGGGGGAGGCGTGGGATAACATGGCAACACACAGCCATGCTGACTCGTCGACGTAAACAAACCCACCTGCGACCCCCCCCCCCCACAACAACCCACCCCCACACCCCACACCTGTGTGTCCCCCCCCCCCTCCCCCACACCTGTCACAGGGGGAGGGAGGTTTACCCTGGGGGAGGGACGTCACACTCACCTCCTGGGGTCGTGGAGAAGAGCGTCCCCCCAGGCGTGGTACTATAATCCTGGGGTAATTCGGCCGGGGAGTTAATGGTCACCCTCCTCGGAATGGTCTGAGGCTGGGCCTGAGACACGGCCTGGCGGGCCACGGGCGAAGCAGACATCTTTCAAATTCCCTTATTACAACCACTAACAACCAGTCTGTAACAACCAGGGGTAGTAATTGGTCGTAACAACCTCCGGAGGGTGGGGGAGGGAGGGGTTGTTTCAAAAAAAAGGGAGAACGAGTAACAATCTTGGAGGACGGTCGGTCGGGTACACCTTCACCTCACGGCTGCCACCACAACACTGGCGGGGACCCCGGGCTGGTGGGCCCTGCGCGCGCATATTATTGGAACCTGGTTAAGCTACGCATCAACGAGCCATACGGCCGACAAACCCCTTCTAAAACATGGGACTCTCGCCCTATTACTCTCACCTCTGGTGTGGTGCAGGGTACACACGTTCAAGTTGTACACACACAGACACACACACACACACACAGAGATGCGACCTTACGGCAAGGTTTCACTTAAAATGGCGCATTTACTTTGAATTAAGCATCGTTGTCGCCTTTGAGCAACGGCTCAGGCAAGGGGATGGTACATAGGCCATTCTGATGATATAAACGTGGCCATTTTTTAATGGAAATGGCCATAATTCTTTGAGACTTGGCATTGCCCATATGGGTGTGTGTGTGTGTGTGTGTGTGTATTTCAGTCTTGCATGCAAAATAAATTCTTGTCCATAGACAGACGCCAATGACCATCTAATAAACACAGGAGGATTGTAACCATGTCATTAAACAAGGATAAATCTAACCTTTAAAATAAATACGATTAAATAAATAGAAGTTTGGCAAGTGTATTGCCAGGGTAGGTCCCATTCCTTAAGGTTTTATACTCGACTTACTACCATATTAAGTGATGAAATCAACAGTTTAGTTGCCCCATGTTTACAGGAAGGCATGACACACCTCACCTTGTATAACCACCGGTGATAAGTTAATAAATTTATCAAAGTATTTCACCTCAGATAACTCGCTCGTTCACCCCCCTCACTGAGTATTTGGGTCACACTTTATCAGATTCACTTTTATTCTCTGAATTGTCACTTTAATACATCTTTTAAACTTAGACCAACGAGAGATAGAAGTGGCACTATGATCTCATCATAGAAAAAAAAGGAGTCTATGTCTCTAAGACCAGAAATACGACACATATTCATATATATCTTTTTTATCACTTTATCGAAGATTAAGCACCTGTACTTTACTTATAAACAAGTCATGTACTTCTATGACTCCATTTTTAAGTGTCCAACAAACACGTGCAGCGGTGCACGCTGGCTGAATAGGCCAGAGCACGTGTGTGCAGCTATGCACGTAACACACACACACACACGTGTGTGTGTGTGTGTGTGTGTGTCGCGCCAGGGTTTTTTGTTACATAAATGCAATATAAACCCTCCACCACCATCAGTACTCCATGAACCACATCCAATCTCTCCTCCTTATCTCATTCCCATGAAATATGTGATATATAGGTATCTATTTCCCACCCCATTAAATTCCCTCGTAATTTAAGGAAATAATGGATGAACGCCATTTTTTTTCCGCTCACACTCGAACGCCGCCGTTGTCAAACTAGAAATTCAAAGCTAAATCAACTTTGTTTAATTTGTTAGGCATCACGGCCATGAACTTAAAATGGAGAAATAGCAGAATAGAGAGAGATATATTAAAAAAAAAAAACTGCCGTTTCGTGGTGGTACGAATTTCGCATAAATAGCGGCTATTTTTAGTCTACTGAGAGGCATGGGGGGGCGGGGCGGCAAACAGACGCCTACAGCAGCTGACATCAAAGATGTCTTCCCAGGGCAGCCGAGCTGGGACATCACCATCCATGCGAGAATAAGATTAAATGCTCTTTAAAAAAAAAACTAATGTTCTCATGTCTGCCCGCGCCTTGGCTTGAGGAGGAGGGAGAAGGGAGTTCTTCATCTCTGGGGGGTTTATTTTTCCCCCTTTTTTTCTGTCGTTGCAAGAAGAATGGGGTGTGTGTGTTGGCGTTTTTTCTACCCCAGAGGATAAAGGCAGCGACCATTTTTCACATGCCAAGTCTTTGACGTCATGGTTCTGAGTGGTATGGAGGGAGGAGGGGTTTGTTTTTCTCCCTCCTTCCTCCTCTCCTCCTCCCCCCAGAGAAGAGAAAGTGTCCCATTGCTTGACGACATGCAAGGTAGAGACATTCCTGGAGGCCACGACCCCCAGAATAAGGGGAAGGTCTCACGACCCCCAGAATAAGTGGAGGGGCGTCGTAGACTCACGACCCTCAGAATAAGGGGGGCGTCGTAGACTTATCACCCCCAGAATAAGGGGGGCGTCGTACTCACGACCCCCAGAATAAGGGGGGGGGCGTCGTAGACTCACGAACCCAAAATAAGGGGGGGCGTCGTAGACTCACAACCCCAGAATAAGGGGGGGCGTCGTAGACTCACGACCCCCAGAATAAGGGGGGTGTCGTACTCACGACCCCAGAATAAGGGGGGCGTCGTAGACTCACGACCCCCAGAATAAGGGGGGCGTCGTAGACTCATGACCCCAGAATAAGGAAGGGCGTCGTAGACTCACGACCCCAGAATAAGGGGGGCGTCGTAGACTCACGACCCCAGAATAAGGGGGGGGCGTCGTAGACTCACGACCCCAGAATAAGGGGGGTGCGTCGTAGACTGACGACCCCAGAAAAAGGGAACAGTCTGGCTATACAATAAGGGTTCATAGCTGGCTATACAATAAGGGTTCATAGCTGGCTATACAATAAGGGTTCATAGCTGGCTATACAATAAGGGTTCATAGCTGGCTATACCATGAGGGTTCATAGCTGGCTATACAGTAAGGGTTCATAGCTGGCTATACAATAAGGGTTCATAGCTGGCTATACAATAAGGGTTCATAGCTGGCTATACAATAAGGGTTCATAGCTGGCTATACCATGAGGGTTCATAGCTGGCTATACCATGAGGGTTCATAGCTGGCTATACAATAAGGGTTCATAGCTGGCTATACAATAAGGGTTCATAGCTGGCTATACAATAAGAGTTCATAGCTGGCTATACAATAAGGGTTCATAGCTGGCTATACAATAAGGGTTCATAGCTGGCTATACAATAAGGGTTCATAGCTGGCTATACAATAAGGGTTCATAGCTGGCTATACAATAAGGGTTCATAGCTGGCTATACAATAAGGGTTCATAGCTGGTTATACAATAAGGGTTCATAGCTGGCTATACAATAAGGGTTCATAGCTGGCTATACAATAAGGGTTCATAGCTGGCTATACCATAAGGGTTCATAGCTGGCTATACAATAAGAGTTCATAGCTGGCTATACAATAAGAGTTAATAGCTGGCTATACCATAAGGATTATTCATAGCTATAGCAACCCCCTTTTGCTAGCACAACACAGCTGGTGGGGGGAATTCTCCTCTTCCATTTTCATTGTCTTTCCCTCCCTTTCTTTTCCCCTCCTGTACTTTCTTTCCCACCTGTCAAGAGTCGTCGGGTCTATCCTTAATTAAAGTTCAAATCCCAAAAAAAGGTTTTAACTGAGGTGTTGTATACATGTGTCTAGCATTGGATTGGCGAGATGGCACATCTGACCTTTCAAATGGACACATTTCTATCTTTTGTTTTCAACCGGAATATCTATATCAGCTATATTTTGATAACTATAATGCTATGCAGAGTTGAAGGCCCTTGAGCAAATATACTATATTTTTTTTAGGTAATATTGATGAAACAACTATTATTTTGTGCATTGACAACTGCTGTCTATGACGAGAGATGGGGAAAAAAGAAACACATAAAGTTTTTTTTTCACTTAATAAAAATTAAGACATTAATGTTACCCATAAGTTTATCATGTCTTTGCATACCACCACGAATAATAAAAAAAAAGAAAAAAATAACTTTAAAAATAGTCGTCCATTCTTCAAAACCCGTTATCTGGGTGTGTCTAAGTTCAACCTGATTTGAACTTCTGACCTTCAAACTCAAGTTTGATTTGAGCTTCAAGTTCATTTTTAATGGGAATGTTACCCATTGCAAAACCATGGGTAGGTTTACCCCCATTTCCATTTCTAAGGCTCCTCGTATACGTAGAAGTTGTAGCCCCAATTTTGCTTTCAAAAAGCAAGTTTCGTCCATCAGTAGCCCCAATTTTGCTTTCAAAAAGCAAGTTTCGTCCGTCAGTAGCCCCAATTTTGCTTTCAAAAAGCAAGTTCGTCCATCAGTAGCCCCAATTTTGCTTTCAAAAAGCAAGTTTCCTCCATCAGTAGCCCAAATTTTGCTTTCAAAAAGCAAGTTCGTCCGTCAGTAGCCCCAATTTTGCTTTCAAAAAGCAAGTATCGTCCGTCAGTAGCCCCAATTTTGCTTTCAAAAAGCAAGTTTCCTCCATCAGTAGCCCAAATTTTGCTTTCAAAAAGCAAGTTCGTCCGTCAGTAGCCCCAATTTTGCTTTCAAAAAGCAAGTATCGTCCGTCAGTAGCACCCAAATTTTGTTTTCAAAAAGCAAGTTTCGTCCATCAGTAGCCCCAATTTTGCTTTCAAAAAGCAAGTTCGTCCATCAGTAGCCCCAATTTTGCTTTCAAAAAGCAAGTTTCGTCCATCAGTAGCCCCAATTTTGCTTTCAAAAAGCAAGTTCGTCCATCAGTAGCCCCAATTTTGCTTTCAAAAAGCAAGTTTCCTCCATCAGTAGCCCAAATTTTGCTTTCAAAAAGCAAGTTTCCTCCATCAGTAGCCCCAATTTTGCTTTCAAAAAGCAAGTTTCCTCCATCAGTAGCCCAAATTTTGCTTTCAAAAAGCAAGTTTCCTCCATCAGTAGCCCAAATTTTGCTTTCAAAAAGCAAGTTTCCTCCATCAGTAGCCCAAATTTTGCTTTCAAAAAGCAAGGTCGTCCATTAGGAAGTAACCTACAAAAATTCAATTGACCTTCTTGACCTCCAAACAACCCACTCCCCTCCCCACCTCTCCTGTGACCTGGGGCGACTGCCTCCCGTGTTTGATCAAGGGGTCAAATGCCACCAGCCCCCCCCCCCCCCCTTAGGCCTACGTCAGAGGCAAAATGGCGGTCTAGCAAAGACTTCTTTTGTAATTAGCATCAGACACACACACACACACACACACACATACAGACAACCAGACACACTCACAGACAAACACACACACACACACACACATACAGACAACCAGACACACTCACAGACAAACACACACACACACACACACACACATACACATGATCATCAAATATGGAGATGGCATATGTTTGCAGGTAGCAAAAAAGAGGAAAAAAATAGGGAGGGCCATCTACTTTACGTCAAAAAAAAAATAATGAATATATTCTGTTCAAAACGTGTTCAGTAGGAAGAATACATGTCCAAAACCTGTACAACTCGAGACATATTTTCCAAAAAGTATTATGGGATAGGAACACACCTCAAAAATATGAAATGATTAAAATCTTTCTTTCCCGGGTCTAATCACCCACTTCCTTCATTCTCCTTAATGACCAATCGAAATGCCTTGGCTTTTGAGACGAGGCACGGGAAGGAGACGACCCATTAGGCATAATGAGGTGGTTTGAGACGACGGACATATTATACCTATACCCCCCATCTCCTCCTCCTCCCCAATCCCCATCTCCTCCTCCTCTTCCCCAATCCCCATCTCCTCATCCTCCTCCTCCCCAATCCCCATGTCCTCCTCCTCCCCAATCCCTTTGTCCTCCTCCCAAATCCCCATCTCCTCCTCCCCAATCCCCATCTCCTCATCCTCCTCCTCCCCAATCCCCACCTCCTCCCCAATCCCCATCTCCTCCTCCTCCTCCCCAATCCCCATCTCCTCCCCAATCTCCATCTCCTCCTCCTCCCCAATCCCCATCTCCTCTTCCTCCTCCTCCCCAATCCCCATGTCCTCCTCCTCCCCAATCCCCATCTCCTCCTCCTCTTCCCCAATCCCCATCTCCTCCTCCTCCTCTTCCTCTTCCCCAATCCCCATCTCCTCCTCCCCAATTCCCATCTCCAGCACTAACCAACCCCCCCCCACTCTGCAGCCCACGTCACTATGGACACCCTATCACCCCCCCTCCCCCCCTGCGCCATTGTTCTCTTGTAAACAGGCAAACAAGTGACGAAATCACAGATAACTGTAACAATGAGGGGCTCTGACGAGGAAGCCATGGGGGGTGGGTGGGGGGGATGTGTGTGTGAGAGATACAGGGGCACAAGCACGTATGTCTGTCTACCTATAGTCAATGGAGCGATAATAAATTACCCACTTACCTAAGAGGATATTCCAGGGTCGTTTGGAGATGGCGGTAGTTAACGGTCAAAATCTTATGATTGGTTGATGATCGATGTCTGCATGAGGACTGGGAAGCAGGCAGAAATGGACGAGGCGAGAACTCAAAAAAAAAAAAAAACATACCCCAGAACACGAGCCATGACCATATATACACACCTTACAAACACATCCAAGAGAACAACTGCATTCTTCAAAGCAAGAGATTTGACCATATATCTTGCCATCAGAGAACAGTTAACTACACATACCTCGCACTCACTAGTTCTTGCATACATACAACCTTGGGGGGGGAGGTATAGGCACTCAAGGACGTGTGTGTGTGTGTGTGTGTGTGAGAGAGAGAGAGAGAGAGAGAGAGAGAGAGAGAGAGAGAGAGAGAGAGAGAGAAACTCTAGATTCGACAGACACACAGACAGACACAGGCATGAATGGAAATACAAGAGTAACAAAAGAGAGAGAGAGAGAGAGAGAGAGAGAGAGAGAGAGAGAGAGAGAGAGAGAGAGAGAGAGAGAGAGAGAGAGTAACACTAGATTCGACAGACAGACAGAGGCATGAATGGAAATACAAGAGTAAAAAAAAGGGGAATTTCGAGTACCAAGAGCTACATCCAAGGAAAAGTATTGTGGTGGGTATGGCCATGGGGAAATGATGGGTGTGGGTAAAAAACAAGGATGCTGTGATGGCTAAGAGGATACTATGGGTGCTCATGGGGGAAGATGGGGGGGGGATTGATATCATGGGTAGCACTAAGGATCTAAGTCCCATGTGGTGTCACGTATTTCAAGACCACGTGACAGGAGTTGGGGATTATTCATTAAGAACTAAATCATGCAGGGGGAAAGGGGGGTGATCTGCAGTATGTAATGTCTTGTACACCTGGCATGAAGAGGTGACATGGTAATGATCTGTTATGAAATATGCTGGAGAATCTACATTAAGCATCAGCTCGTAATTCATAACCTACATTATGTTGTCTCGTGCAAGAGAACCAGAGTTATGTGATGTGCTAGAGAACCAGTGTTATGTGCTAGAGAACCTACACTATGTTGTCTCATGCAAGAGAACCATTTACGTGATGTGCTAGAGAGCCAGTGTTATGTGGTGTGCTAGAGAACCTACATTACGTTGTCTCGTGCAAGAGAACCAGTTATGTGATGTGCTAGAGAACCAGTGTTATGTGTTGTGCGAGAGAACCTACATTACGTTGTTTCGTGCAAGAGAACCATTTATGTGATGTGCTAGAGAGCCAGTGTTATGTGGTGTGCTAGAGAACCTACATTATGTTGTCTCGTGCAAGAGAACCAGTTATGTGATGTGCTAGAGAACCAGCGTTATGTGTTGTGCGAGAGAACCTACATTACGTTGTCTCGTGCAAGAGAACCAGTTATGTGATGTGCTAGAGAACTAGTGTTATGTGTTGTGCGAGAGAACCTACATTATGTTGTCTCGTGCAAGAGAACCAGTTATGTAATGTGCTAGAGAACTAGTGTTATGATGTGTTCTAGAGAACCTACATTATGTTGTCTCATGCAAGAGAACCAGTTATGTGATGTGCTAAAAAACTAGTGTTATGAGGTGTGCTAGAAACCTACATTATGTTGTCTCATGCAAGAGAACCAGTGTTATGTGATGTGCTAGAGAACTAGTGTTATGAGGTGTGCTAGAGAACCTACATATGTTGTATCGTGCAAGAAAACCAGTGTTATGTGATGTGCTGGAGAACCAACATTTTTTGTTGTGACTCGTGTAAGAGAACCAATATGTGGTGACATGCTGAAGAACATACATTATATTATGGTTTATGTGGGGGTACCAATGTGAGAATGTGTAGTTTAATAACCATGATGTGAGAACATGCTACAGATCCTACACCTGTTGTGACCTATGCAGAACCAGTATTATGTGGTAATTAACGCTGGATAATGTCCATTATCAGGTGACATGATGGAGAACATACGTTATGTTGTGACTCATGCTGGAGAACCAGTATTATGTGGTGACATGCTAGAGAACGTATGAACATTAAGTGGTGACATGCTAGAGAACATACATACATTATGTGATGACATGCTGGAGAATATATATACATTATTTGGTGACCTGAATACATTAATGATCTACTAACAGTAGGTAGTAGTTGGTAGGCTGCCAAAGACCAGGGAGGTATATTACCAGTATTACCCGTCTGGGTATTGGGAGGGTTGGTGACATCTGCTTAGTGAGTCGGCACTTCTGTGGTTGTCATCCTACATGATGTGGCATCTTGCTGGAGAAATCATCATCGTCATGTGGTACCTTGAGCAAGACAAAAACCTGCAATCAGAACTTTGGAAACCCACAGTGTAGTTAACTTGTAGTTTACCTCCAAGTGTTGAGTGATGCTGGAGCACCTATGTTAGGTGGTAACATCCTGTAGACCTACAATATATAATGATTGGCCCTTACAAAAGCAAATCTATAATGTGATGACATATGCTGGATGGGAATGTTCATATGGTGACCCATGCTGGTCATACATTGTATGGTGTCATGTACCAGAGATAAACCTTTGTGCTCAAGATTATAGATGACATGGTCTTCCATGTATATCACACATCAACTTGTGAATTATATTGTTGTACATGAATTTGTTGTGCTAAATAATATACATTGTGGTGACTGTATTATTGGAGACTTATGTTGTGGAGACAAGTTGTGTAGATCTTATATCAAATGACGCTTAGCATATCCTAATTATTTTTTGACCATGAGAGAGATTCAACTTTATGATGAATTCTGGAAATTCTACATCATTTGGGAGACTAGCAATGGAGAATCTACATTATGTAGCAACTTGTTAAGCCTACATCTTGTAGTACTATTCTGCCAGAAAAGATTCTTCATGATGTGGTGACTTCAGATCCTACATAATGATTTTGTAATGTTTCAGCATATCACGTTATGTAATGACTGTAGCACTGAGGATGATCTTCCATTGTGTTGAGATTGTATTACTGAATCAATAATCTTGTGACTAATTTAGGGAAAGAATCACATTTTACTGTTGACTTTCTTACCATGGAACGAACACTTCTGGGCAGTTCGAGAAATGCCCTTGCTATAAGATGGTGCCCTCTCCAGAAGTGAAGTCATCAACTATATATGCTTTATTCTCCGTACTTGCCCAGAAAAGGCCCTATGGGCCATCAAGGTTAGGCCTGCTGGCACCTTTGGCACCACCACAGTGCCTGAAGTATTAACTTAGCTTGCTTTGCTGTTATATGAAGGAAACCAATAAGAATATTAGAGAAAGGTTTAGCTATGTGTAACAATATAAGAACTCTCTATTATTCATTTTCTCTGCTAACAATGAGAAACCCATTTTCTCTATAATAATCCCTACTTTCTTTGCGATTCTTTTTTCCACACACCATGACTGAATAGCATCTATTATCTATTATCTTCCAATAAGCAGAAACCCATTTTCTCTATATCAGTTTTCTTTGCTACTTCTTTTTCCACACTCCTCGACTGATTACCATCCATTATCTTATAGATTTTGTTGTTTCATACATTTATTACAGCACAGCTGAATTTCTCAACTAATGTAATCATTCATATGGCACTAGCATAGCACAAGATATGATACTTGTATCTACTTTCTTTAATGAATGTTCGGAAATGTTAAATCCTCAGAAGAAAATCACTTAACTTTCATTCTTTGCATAAACGCATTTCTCCCATGATAGGAATAAGAAAAGATTCAAGGCATGATTATTTTTTATGCAAAGACTGATACAAAATATTTCAAACTAACATTAGCCTGAGAAATGGAACACAAAATAAATACACAGCTCATGAAAAAAGAAAATCCAAAATAACATCTGAATTGTAGCTGCTAGCTATTCACATGTCTCAGAAAACCTATCTACAGACTCACATGGTAATTTCTAAAGTGAACATTAAAGTGTACATTAAGATGAACAGCTGGATGTCAACCAAGGAAACAATTACTGTAAATATACACTACCAGTGGAGCAACAAGAGGAAGGAACAGAGAAGGGGGCCGGGTGAGGATATTCCCTCAGAGGCCCAGTCCTCTGTTCTTAACGCTACCTCGCTGAGCGGGAAATGGCGAATAGTATGAAAGAAAAAGAAAATAAATATACACAGGTAAGGACCTTACTTTATGGATGTCTAAGAATGCTTTACAAGGAACTCATTACGGCTTATGCTAGGAACTGCAGTCGTTAAAAAATGTGAACATACAAGGCTTCTTGCAGGTACTTCAGCTCTGCTATAAGAAATCGTAATAAGAGCAACTCCATTCCTATTGCAATCAAAACCTATAACATCTTTTGCAATGTGCTTGACTGCCTGTACATTTGAATGGTAAGTCATAATCATACATTACAACTGCTAACAATGTTTCATTTTTCTGCCTCAGGGCTAGAACAGTCATCTGTGCTAAAACAGTCTGCTGAAAAACGGAGAGCTTGGCACTGCAAAGTTCTGAGATTCATCAAGACACACATACCAGTACTGCTAAATCGAGGAATACTAACCAAAGTAATTTTGTGATCATCCGTACCTGAGAAGAGAAATTACAAGTTATATAATTTCATGTGATGTACATAATTTCTTCAACAAAGATTACAGGCAACAGGAAAATAATAATGACAGAGCTCATGAAATTCATGTGCATATTATATTGATTACCATTAATTCCATTTCGAGTCCTTCAGGCAGATAAGGTTGACACAGCCTCCCAGATTGATCCTATACATCATCAACCGATGTCTAGTGTAGTAAAGAGAATGCTGCAGAAAAGAAACTTTGGGCTGTATTGCAATTCTGCTCAGAGGAAGTTACGTATGGATTACTTTGTACTGTGCATCCATATCTAAATCTATAAATTTCACTCTAAAACGAAGTAGCTCAGGCATAATCTAAGAAATTTGTCCTGGCACTATTCCAAATATTCCTCAGAGTTTAAAACCCCTTCCATACATGTACTCCCTCTGTGTTTCTCCTCTTCCCTCAGCTTCCCATCATCAAACTTCTATGTATTTTTCCTGCAAAGATACTTTAAAAGTGTGTACAAGTGAGGTGAACAGAAGATGGGGAAGCCAAGAGCAAGACAGAAAATGGCATAAATAGGTGCGAGAATGACGAGATGTCTATGGCTGTAGCATACAAAAGCAAGAAAGAAAATTCTCCATGGGTCACCCTCTTGGAAACATTATTAAGTATACATATGTACAATATACACCAATTTCATACCTGGGTACATTGTTATCAAAACTTAGCAATCTTCAATGATTTTTTTGCAAAAGTAAGGCTACAGAGTTGATAAAACTTACTCCATCATCAAGAACCAACAGCTACTGTGCCCAGTGACCTTGTGAAATAGAGGGTAATGGATACCAATGGAATTTTCTGGTGTATCTGAAGAATTTCACATATGTGACAAAAAGAAGCATGAGACTGCAAAACAGTATCCCTTAATTAAGTTGGATAAGATAAATTACCCAAAATCTGTACTCTTTCATACTTCTATGATATTTGGTACAACCCACTACTCACAATGAAACTTATCATTTCATGAGGTTCCGCTAAAAACTGATTTCTTTGAAATTTTGCAATGCATAATTTCCCCATGGGATGAAGTAAGCAAACTTAACCTTGACACCATTCTACTGCAAATGAGAGTAGATATTTTGCATTCACGGATATTAGAGTTCCCATCACTAATGGGTTCTAATGTTTCAAAATTCATTCATTTAAGTCAAGTGTTGTGCTTTTGAGAACAATTTTGTATACTCTTAAAACGATGTGCAAGGGATATGAAAGATCTGAATTACATGGGAAATAGTAAGTCCTGATTAAGCTTGCAAATATGAATGTGCAGATCCACATAACTTTCCCAAGAATAGAGATATCCTCATTTTTTAAAATGAAGTGTACGTAATGTGACTGAGAAAACCTGGGATTAAAGGAAGCTTAACTACTACAGCTAGAGAATTAGCTTTAGTATAAATTCCACTTACATTTGCGAAATCAAAATATCTTAAGGCAAGGCTGAAACAGGGAAAAAGAAAAAACAATTCAACTCCTACTTTCTTCAATTCAGAAAAACTACACAATGTTCATTAACAGAAGATGGAGGAGAAGTGTTGAATCTGAGAATCCTCCCCAGCTACAGAAATCTAAAAAAAAAGAAATCCTGTAACATACTGACTAAACGATGCAGGTTCTGACCTCCACCGCAAGATATATTCTTTATCATTATTATTACACTTAATCACTGTCTCCTGCACCAGCGAGGTTGCGCAAGGAAACAGGCGAGGAATGGCCCAACCCACCCATGCACACATGTATATACATAAACACCCATACACACATATATACATACATATACATTTCAACGTATACATACATATATATAGACAGACATATACATATACACACATTTACATATTCATACTTGCTGCCTTCATCCATTACCATCGCCACCCTGCTACATATGAAATAGCATTCATCCTCACCCCCACCAGTGAGGTAGCGACACAAAAAGACAAAAAAAAGCCACATTCGTTCACACTCAGTCTCTAGCTGTCATATGTTATGCAAGATATGTATATATTATACAAAAATTCACCTTGCACTCACAATTATTTCCTCTATCAGAAGACTGAAAATTATACATGTATGGTAACAATAAACACACCAGTGCAACTGAGTTATACATCACCAACTGAACAACTTGTCACAGAAATGGTATACATAAAACGAATAAGAATAAGAAATGCCATGAGTTCCAAAAGTGACCAATTCTGAGCTTCCAAGAGTGAATACCATACCCCATTAGGAAAAAGAGAATTTTTCCTAAGTGTATTTCATGAGTTATTCAACATCTATAGGAAGATTGTGAGGGACTCACTACATAAAGCAGCTTGTTACACTGCTCAATCAATGTCTCCAGGTAAGTTACAATATATATACTATAAGAAACGAGATGCATAGTAAAATGTAATCATTCATCAGTCTGTGATATTTTCCTTTACCCTAAACTACCTTAAAATAGAATCAGTGTAAAATGAAAAGTTAGAAGCACCTTTATATTGTGGGTGTCCATGTTTTAAATCAACACAAGGGAAATGGGTTGGGGATAAGCAGTTGATGCTTGTGAGGCTGTACGCACCTGATCCACCTCTTTAATAATGGATGGATAACATTTGTAGCAGACATACTTATAGATTATTAGGTCAGATATACTGAATACTGATGATAAAGGAACAGGATAAAGAAACTAAAGGAAAGCTATGACAATGTGGTAAGAATGAAGATAAATTGGCATGGCAATAGTGTGGAATGAATGCAGATTAAGTGATAATATCTTTGATTGAGGAATGGAGATGCAGGTATATACCTATTGTATAATAATTTTGACAGAGGCATGAATTTGCAGGTACATACAATTTGTATAAAAAGAAAACATTTAAGAATCCATGGCATGTGCTTGAAGATCTGAGAAGAGCTTCATCTCCAGGAGGTTAGATTCTAAAGTTAAATCAAATACAAAGACAACATTTCCTCACCTTCCTTAACTCGAATTCCATAAGATTCTTGATTTCCAGTAAACAAAACATCTGGACAGCAATTCATAATGAATGGGTCTTCATCACTGTAGGGATAGGTTGCTGCAGAGCAAAAAAAATGTATAGATCAATCAATGAATACATAATTTTTTTTCTTACAAATTTGCCACTTCCCACATTAGCATCAAGAACAAATGACTGAGCCTTGGGGTAAAAAAATTCTCACTTGGCCCACGTATTTGTTCCTTCTTTTGGTAAAGTAAAACAAGAGATGGGAATTTCCAGCCTCCTGCTCCCAACCCTTTTTGCAGCCTTCCACAACACACAGGCAATACGAGGACAGTATTCTTTCTCCCCTACCCTTGGTGACTGGAGAGAAAGAATGCTTCCAACATATGCCCTGCATGTCACAGAATGTGACTGAAAGGGGTCGGAACAGGGGACTGGAAATCCTCCCCTTCAGTTTTACTTTTCCAAAAGAAGGAACAGAGATGGGGCCAAGCAGGGAGTTTTCCCTCTAAGGTTTAGTCATCCATTCTTGAATGCTACCTCTCTAACACAGGAAATGACAAGTATATATGATAAAAAAAGATAAATAAATAGAAAAGCTAACTCATCAAATTTGCTGAAGAAACAGATCATAATAAACTATGCCAAAATGCTGCAACCCCACAACAATCAATAGCCTACATACTTTATATGCCACTGCTCTATATATAACACAAACGGAAAGCATGTGTAAAATACAGAATACTACAGGCACCAACCATCTACAGAAAAATTCTAAAACATGTACTACATGTGACCTTTATCTGATCAAAAAATATATATGATGCTTGATCCCATTTAGCAGAGTCAATTACACTAAACTTTTAAGTGAAGTATTCTACATTCTATAGACTAAGTACTGCTAAAGTTAATGACATATAAAAAAAGATTAAGGAATATACACGATGATTTTATATCCAAAAAGCATCATCAACTATACAGCAAAATACTGCAGTTGCTATACAATTGTGTCCTTGATCATTTTCAACATTCCTTCATTTTATCCTTTCAAATTTGGTTCCTCTATTGCTGTCAGGACCTCCTAAAAATATATCAGCTTACTGGATCATCTGGTTTTTGAGAGGATAAACATATAGAACATTAATGTAAGAAAAAAATGTTACATTAACATAGTGAGAATTTATCTGTCCAAATGGTAAGATTCCCCTCACTGGAAAAAAATTTGTGAGGTAGATCAAAACCTGTAATCATTTTCAAAATAACAGCAGAAAGGTGTTTAATACAAGCATCATATCTCTTTCCCTTGCTTCTCCTTTACTCCAACTGTACCTCCTTTACTCTTCACCCCTCTCTTTCTTTACACATAATCATTAAAAAAGTATAAGCCAATATACTTGGAGATACTTCTACATGTACCACTCTGGTTATTAAATGAAACAACGTACAAAACACGTGCAAATAAAAAATTTCACTTACTGAGGGTGTCTGGTGCTGTGGGTGCCAGGTGACCCCAATCAGAGAGCCGCTCCAATACATCTAGAGGATTTTCCACTTCTGAACACCGAACAATGTCCTTAACATTTTGTCCTGATGTACCCATAAATACTCGACCTCCTATCTCACATTCATAAGGATTTGTTACACTTTGCATCGTTGAGTACACACCAGCCTGGAAATCATAAAGCAAAACAGAGTGTGAAGTAAATGTGGGAGTGAATTAAGGCCATGTAATGTCACCATGATTATTATCTGTTTTCATAGATGAGATATTCTACAAAGGAAGGGTGACAGAGCAGTACTCCACTCAATCATACAGAATTAAAGTGGATATTAACACGGATGATTTATGCCAATGATGCTGTACCGTAAGCAGAATTGTAGCAGCTGGCCAGAAGCTACCTTGATCATGTACGTTGGAAGAGGAGGATAAAATCAGGTGACTAAAAATAAGATTTTTAGCTTTCAAGCATGATAGGATGTCAATGTAATGTGTAAAGAACTGAAAGTTGTGAATGGAAAAAACCTTGGTATGGATGGTAATGGGAAATGATAAGAGGGTATAGTTTTGCAAGTCTGAAAAACTGAAGGGGCTATGAAAGCTTTCTATCTATATCTCTGATGCCCATTCCCTCAGGGAACTCACTCAAGCAGGTGGCAACAGCAAAAGAGTCTCCATAACAGGTGAACTACAATGCCACTTCTTAGTCTGTCGTGCCTCAACCTTAACAGGCCATTGGCAGAGGTCAACTTTAGCACAGTGTTTCCAGTTTCAGAAGCTCCTGCCTAATGCTCCAATCTACTACTTCTACCTACTCTTTCTATACTATGAAAGCTTTTACAAACAGTAAAATTCGATTATATAAAATCCTGAAAGCTTGCATTAAGGTAAACTAAACTCTTGAATGTGAATGTGAAATCATGTTTACATAGGCATGAGAGATAAAAATTAAGAGCAGATGAGATGAACTACCTCCATATTGCAGTTAGAATTAGGATGAAAGATGAGAGAGGGAGATGTGGTGTAACGAAATCATCAAAAAGAAGCAACAACGGAAATCTTTTGGGATGACAGGAGCAACGACAGAAATCTTTTGGGACAATATGGTCATGTACAACATATGCCATATGACAAGCTAGACTGGGTACGCAGCAGGATATTCAAAGAAACAAAGAGAAGAATCAAACTCTGGAATCTAAGGATATATGGAATGAGAGAGCTGTACTGGGCTAGAGATATTTCAGATGAGAATACAAGAGGAATAACTGGGACTGGATGAATAGGAGGTGCTTTATGTAAGGGGACTGGTTTCATGTGACAAGTCAAGTTAGTGTACCAAATTAAAAAGTTGGAAGTTCATATTTCATTTCAAAACACTGGACAAAGGATAAAAATGTGTGTGAGCGAAATTTTTTTTTAAGTACTGGACCCATCCCACCACTGCCATGGTAGTCACTTGCTTCACCTCTAAGACAAACCTTACAACTGAGTTCCTGAAGGTGCACTTCTTTCCCTAACCCTCTTCATTCTCTTCCTACACGACCTCCCATCACCTCTGGCACACTACAACCTGAGGGTCACTTCATATGCAGGAGACTTTACAATCACATCACAATACCAAGACATCATCAAAGGAGCAACAAACATGAAGCATTACATTACGCAACTGGAACACTGGCTCATCCAGAACAAAATGTCCACATCACTAAAGCCTTCTATTGTCTCCAAACAGGTGCAAGTACTGTGAACTTCTCATGTCACCTTGAATAAACAAATACTCCCACTAAACAAAGCATCGACCATTCCAAGCATCACATACAACACACAAATGACATTCACTACTCATATCAATAACATCAGCACACGAGAAACGTGCATTCTAAATGCACTCATAATCCTAACTGGTACCAGATTTGGACAAGAAGCACTATCCCTCAAAGTCCTTCATGTGCAGCTCATCTGCTCCATTCTCATCTATACTTGCTTCTCCTGCTAGGTCTTCCACCATCCCAAAAGCACGTATAACAATATTGAAAACAAAACAACTCAGAACAATCACACTGCTTAACAACCATAAACACAACATCTACACAAAGTTTTGAAACAATTTCCTCCCATTACAAATCCATCTAAACATGTTCAGCACTCAGCATCAGACCCCCTCCCAACCAAACCACTTATGTTGGAAGCTTCAGTAACAGACAAAAGTCCACATCAAGGCCGGGCCTTAATTGAAATAGAGAGAGGATTGTGAAAGAAAAAAAGAAGAGACAAGGGAAAGCATTTATGTGTTTTAAAGGTGGAGAAAAACCTGTATTTAAAATGTGCCAGGTCCTATTTATTGGGAAAGACATGAGAACGTAGAAAGTTCCAAGGTTTTGAAACGTAAGGATAGAAACACTTATCAAAATAGCCCACCCTTTAGTTGCCAACAGAGACACAGTAATCATGTGATGCAGCAGTGGAAGTGGCCAGCTTCCAGAGTGCTATAGGAGACTTATACAGATAGAGGGAACTCTTGGGGCAGGCAATAAAAAGTAATTATATATACACACTTTCTTCTTTAAATGAATTATTTTCTTGCCATTCTACCAAGGGTAGGTATTCAAGTAAACCATCTGCATGGATTTCTGGGCAGTAATTAACATGAGAAATCATTAAGAACCAGAATATGCCCTACTGCTTACCTTAACAAACATAAATCGATGAAGAGGCTGCTGAGGCATTACATGATTGGCTGGGTCAAATTCTCCTGGCATCACATCTACTGGGCATACACTCTGGTTATAAAAAATAACAGAAATTATTACAGAGAAATTAAACTGGTACAATATAAGTGATCACAGAACTTTCATGAGGAGACGACGAAATAAGAAAAGGAGATGATTAAGGAACAAACCTGACAATAAATATAAAGTAAAGAAATGGAGTGTTAAACTGATCAAAGGAATGAAAAAGATTGGTGTGCCTACAATCAGCAGCATCAAAGAATTAAAATCACATTAAGGATGACAGTTTAACCTTAACTGCAGTTCTTTTACGATTCTGCATAAGGTTAGCTACTTTAAAAGAGGAAAACTGTTTTCTGAATAAAGAATGTTTGAGTCAGTTCACATTATCTTTGTAAGTGATTCTAAACTTACAGCAATCTGTGTAAGGATATCATCAAGCTCCTTCACTAGCTTCACTTTGTCTGGTTTATCCTTCTCTCCTTTGGCAGAACTGACTGAGTTACCTGAAACATTCCAAAGAAGATAATAATCTCATATTCTAGAAACTTATAACTGTCAACATTTTTCAAATTAGTTTGCTGTAGTGAGGCAACACAAGGAACTGACAACGAATGGCCTCATTTACCCAATTCCTCCTCCTTTCCTATAAGCTTAGTTTTACTAAGAGCCAGAACATCCAACTTCCTCTCACCATATATACTTCCCGTCTCTCTCTTCTTTTTTCAACCCAGTTATATCAACACACATTTAGACACCTGATCCTGAGTCTTCGAGCAGTCTTCACATGGTTCTGTTCCCACTTTTAAAATTGAAATACAGGGCAGGGAAGGGTCTCAGCCCCATTCCCATCCCTTTTAGCTTCCTTCTATGACCCACAAAAGATAAGAAGGTTGTATTCTTTCTTTGCCATCAATCCTATCACTGACTATTTCAACATACTAATGTCCAAACCCATTAACAATAATGATAATGGCTACCTACAAATTTCTTAAATGCTTTGCTTTCTTAAAAACCTTAAAATCTACCCAATAACGACTTCAATTACCTGTAAAATACATAGTTAAGTGCAATGCTATGATGGGTAATAAACTGCTGGAAGAGGTCAGGTAATTCTAGTACTATATCTGGAAGACATGAGGGAGAAAACTGTCCAAGTGTATTGGGTGACTGGATCCTTAAGGAGAAACATGGAAGGTAAAAATGTGATCATGAGCTAACTCAGAGATTCTTGCAGTATTTATGAGATGGGAGGTAGCAAATTAACAGTGGTGTGGAGGAGATAAGAAAAAACAAAAAGCGTGTCATAAACTGCATTTATGGAAATACCCTAAAGTGGCTTTGGTTAAGAGGGGAAAATGCATGATAATATGTTGTTGAAAAAAGTAGAGTTGGTGAATGCCTTGTTTAAAATGAAATCAATGGAACTGCAATAAAATTTCTTAACAAAGGGGATGACACTACTACATGGGAGTTGATATGGCAGATGGATTATGGGAACTGAAGCAAATCATAAGGAGGGTGAAGGGGCAAGGTTCAAAATGACTCCTGTTAACAATACCTGCGATAATAACCCTGGAGACACGGGCTACTGCTGCCTGCTCTTCAGAATGTCCCAAGTGACCTGTGATGTAGTCCACTAATAGCTCTAAGGGCAAAAGGCTATCAACGGATGAACTTAACTCTAGGCCTGATACCATCACCACGTACCTGTCCACAAAGCAAGAGTTAAAATATTAGAAATCAAAGTGGCAAGATGATCCATCCATCTATCACATCCTGTAAATCAAACCATATAAAATTTCTCAGGCACTACAATCACTAATTTTCTTCTAAGCTAAAACAGAACAAAGCATCAGCATTAACTTACATAGTGACAACAGTGTTGACCTTTCTCTGCTTCAAGATCATTACCAGGTCAGCTGGACTCCTGAAACCACATAGGTCCTCCCCAGTCTGATGCTACATGCATGGCATGACCCGTACAACTTATCCAGGTGTACTCAGCAAACTTATACTTCTGTGCTTTCTACCTCTTGCCTTTATACAATGGGAATATACAGGTATTCAACCCATCCTCAGGTACTTCACAATGATTCATACCTTGAAAGTCCTGACTAACCAATCACTAATACAGTTATCCCCATTCTTAAGAAATTCAACTGCAATACCACGCAATCCCACTGCCTTTCCATATCTCAACTTACACAACAGTTTGCCTCCTCGTGGTTACACTTCAAGTGAGCTCACCTTCAGTCTTGCTGTATCAAGATCAGTGAATGAAAAGGAGTACTTTTTTGTAGATATACATACTTTAACTTACCTTCCTACCCCATGAACCCTTCCATGGAGCTCCTGCTGCACCCAAAAAGCTGACCACTTCTACAGGAATGGACCACGCATCAAGAAGTATGATAATGTTGTGTGTATGTCTCTGTGGGGCGGGAGCAAGGAAACTGAGAAATAAACACTAGTGCACTTCTTCAGAGTTAACTCTTGGGAATGAGGGGTCCATGTAATATGATGGATGAATATTTGTAATGCTGGAATATTCAGTGGTTTATAGAATGTACTTGCTTCAACTTCCTTAAGCAACTGGCTTCTACTACCCTCTAATTCATCAGAAAATAAAATTATTACCTGTCATCATTAATGATTTCTCTGGGCACAGAAGCAGGCAGTCCAGCAAAGCAGATCTGTTCAACTTTAAATTTTCCTTTATCATCTTCACTGCCTAGGACAGCACAAACCACACCTAGAACATCAGATTATGAAGAGATTAATTAATCACTTATCAGAGAGTAACTTAAGTTTATACTGAAAATATTTCAAATGAAATTTAGATAGAACCTGAGGCAGCTATCTATACATTCAAGGGTTAAAACCTCAGCACCTTCTTTAGCCATGAAGTACTACTATACCTTGTTTACCTAGTAAGCCAAATCTGTATACGTATTCTCAGAGCATTCATGTAATATAAAAGCATCTGATAATGTTTACCAAGCCATGTTTAACTCAATCATCATACCCTTCTTTTGATTAAGGTATCCGTATCCTTAACCAAAACTATCCGTGACTATTCAATTTACTACTAATTTAGCTTTCCAAGTAATAATCAAATAACGCTGGTGGTTGGTAGGCAGCTAACGACCAGGGAGATATACTACCAGTACTACCGCCTGGGTATCAGGTGGGTTAGTAACATCTGCTTAGTAAGCCAGCACTTTAGTGGTTGTCAAGTTGCACTTCTCTGACCCAGAAAGCTATCTTTTCTTTCTGCCTCACCTACACGTGAAGTGCTGGTATTCTGTCCACAAACATGCAAAATATCTCTCCCCGTTACTCACAACACTTGACAACACTTAAGTCATACAGCTCGTTCTTTGTGGTGATAGCTATGTGATATCCCTGCCTTTTGGCAAAATGGTAGGAGCAATAGACAGAAGTAGTAGGTAAGAACATTTAGGTAGGACTATTAGGTATAAAAATTATGTAGTAGTAGTAGTAGTAATCTTTCTTTTTTCTTTCAAACTATTCGCCATTTCCCGCATTAGCGAGGTAGCGTTAAGAACAGAGGACTGGGCCTTTGAGGGAATACCCTCACCTGGCCGAATTCTCTGTTCCTTCTTTTGGGAAAAAAAAAAAAACGAGAGGGGAGGATTTCCAGCCCCCCGCTCTCTCCCCTTTTAGTCGCCTTCTACGACACGCAGGGAATACGTGTCTTTATGAACATTTGGCAGGAGCCTCTGCAACACTGCACTAGACTGGCCCTGTCAGTGGCCTGTTAAGGGTGAGGCACTAAAGGCTAAGAAGTGGTACTGGAGTTCACTAGGTTTGGAGACTCTATTGTCGTGGCAATAGAGGGAATTCAGGGAACAAGTGTCAAAGATATAGATAGATAGATTGACCAAACTTACTTATCAATACAGTACAAGAAGACACTAAAGGAGAATTCTACATAAAAATTCAAAGCTAGTTTCGAAAGCAATAAGTACAATAACAATCCCAATTTTTCTTTAGCCCTTATACAGTGACCAACATCAATTAATGTTCCCTTTGTAAAGAGCAGCAAACATCAATTGTTCTAAATTTTCCTGTTCAGTTTAAAATACCCAGTTGACCTAACATACAATTAGTAACCTTTAGAGGTCCCTCCCATCACTGGGAAAAAAATTTTAAAAAATCTGCTCTCCTTAGTACCCCCACAGTGACAAAAATAAGTAAATAGTCACCCACTCAGAGGTACATGACAACCTTGCAGAAAATGCATAAGTTGTCAAATAACCTAAGTTATTATGAGGAACATCTATGATAATTTTATGAGGAACATCTATGATAATTATCATTTGGTCAATAAAAAGAAAAAGTGTATAAAAAGAAATGAGCGACTTATCAAGTGAATTTAGTGTCGGATTATGCGTGAAGGAAGTGAAGGCAACCCCAGTGAGCTAGAACCTATGGGAAAAACTACATAACAACTGCTCTCATCTTCACATAGTCCTAAGATAATGAAAACTTGCTGAAGACGATGGGTAAGGACCAACAAGATTTATACGAAACAGCACCTCCAATATCCTCCCAATACATGGCAACCAAACAATCTCCAGGCAGCCTTGAAATGGAGGCATGAAACTTGATGTGTAAATATCCATCCTGAGGCATCGCTCAGTTTACATTAATATCCACCTGAGTTATGGAGTTAAAGATCAAGTGAACTGAAGGAAATCAATTGCTATTTTGATAAAAAAAAAAAAAAGAATAGATCTTCACATCTATTTCCCACAAAATGGAAATATATGTAAAGGAAAAGGATATGCATAAAAAAGACCTAACGTAACTAACATAGCTGTAGCACTGATCGAGGGAGCAAGGTATCAAGGTAGTGTAAGGTGGTAAAACCTCTGAGAAATTCAATAATGACTCACATCACTACTTTACATGTAAATCTAAAGATAATGAAGAAACAGAGAACCAATATAGCTTATGATTACCCTCTAAATATAATGAATAATTCCACCATGCAGGAAGGAAGGCAGAGGGATGTACATTGGATGGGTGACTCCTTGTGACCCACATTCAATGATATTTTGTTATTCATGTACATATTTACATTTCCGAATTGCTTCCAAGAAGTGGTCAGTCTCTGAAATAATACCTATGATGCCCAAGAAACACTTTGCAACCACACAAATGTCAATATATTGGTAGGATGTTTAAGATTTGTCTGAAAACCAGCTCTCATGCAATGACTCCCTATGCCTGCTAGGCAAGACTTCATATAAAGATTCCTGGCATTTTAGGGTTAAATAAACTGTCCCCATATTCTAACAGGCATCACTTCAATAAATAATTATTCTTCCAAATAATGTTGTATGACTGTAGTAGTAGTCGTCTCGGATTCCATGTTTCACTACTTTGAACCTAAATGCATTTTAGTAAACAATAAAGTATTCTGTTTTACTTGCTTCAAGTTACCTTGATGATGGTTCGGGGTATTATAGAAAAGAAATATTCTATCATCCAAATGTGAGTGTAAAATTTTTACTTAATAACATCGGTAAAAAATTTTGCCTGACAAATAAACTGCATATTCTTGAGAAAACTGGTAATTCTTAGCCTAACTACAAGTGCAAATACAAACCTAGATCAAAGATTATTTTCTATAAAGCAAAACTAAGATACATTACCAGTCACAAGAGTAGGTACATCAATATTTCCTTCAAGATGTATTCTCTGAACTTCATCCTCAAGAATAATTTCATCTTTGCTGTCAACGTATTTATCAACAACTGGCTGTGGCATCAAGTGATGCTGGGAAAAAAAAAAAATAGTCATTACCTTATATTTCCATTAATTGTACTTCTAGTAATAACAATAAAAAAAGATATCATCCTCATATAAATTCCCTAAATTAGACCCTCCACATACCGTAATCTAAGATTTCTGACGATACCCAACCCTACAAATGAGAGAAAAAGAGATATAGAGGGGAGCAGACGACTCAACAGACTACATGATAACATAAAAAATCACAAAAGCAAATCATCTAAGCATTCTGCAGTAAAATCTTTACATTAGTTTACTAAACAGGAAGTCATAATTACTTCCAAATACATTTGTAAAGACTTGAAAAAGCTGAAACCCACATACCAAGGTTCATCTCTCTTTACATACATGGTACTTTTACAAATTGGAATATCAGTGGTATTCATATATATTAGATAGGAAACACTAACTCACCTCCTCTGAAATTTCCTTTAATATGGATGGCTTGAGTTCTTGACGCTTATACAATGTTCCAACAACTATGCATCTTCCAGTCTTTTCGTCCACTTCATGCAATCGTTTTAAGGTGGCATCATTTTCTAAAAATGAAAATCATTCATATACCTTAAAAAATTTAACATGAGTAGTTGATGAAACATTACATAAGTCAAAAGTAACAAAAAGATCAACATCAAATTTAAAAAGTCAACAGCACTGCCAATTTTGATAATTGCAAACCGGGTAAAAGGAAGCAATGAGCTTTTCCATATGAATCTGACTATAAACTGTTTCAAACTCTTGTAATTACCATGTGCTCACTGGATCTTCAGAAAATACCAGGTTTTCTAATCACGCCACCCGAATCACTCAATTTCAAAGATTTTTTTTGCACTCTATCCGTTAAAAATGTTCATTTCTTCTTATAGCTCGTACATGCTCCTTCATGACTATTTCCTGCTTGCTGATAAATTGGAAGAAATGGTGGGAGAATATAAGATTCCTCTTTTATTACCACATCACCCTACATGTACTCTCTTAAATACCATTACTGTCCCCAGGCAGATAATCTTAAAATCCAATGAGCGAGGCCTTCACAAGGTTCGTATATCTATACCAGAATTTTACTTGGAACACATATATCAGCTGATTATCACAACCCTTATATCAGTTTTCCATAAATTTTAAGTTAGCGGAGAAGTGTTTTCTAAGATTACGGTTGGTTCTACTCCTAAGGAACTGTTGTTCCCACAGTAGTGATTTAAGAGTGTGAGATTTCTCCTTTCAATTCGTAAGACTAAAATCTTATCAAGATATAATTCATTTGTACGAGAGTTATGAAGGAAAGGGAAAATGTTGGGTTAACTAATAATGTAAAATACCAGAAAATATTAAAGCTACAGTTGTCTTTTTGGTTGTACAATTCTTGAAATTTCATATCAAAATATACATTCCACTTTACTGTGCTTCGGATCATTTGATTTGGAAGGAAAATACCAAGTTCAATTAGACCACAGACACCTGACTTTATGGAATAAATTTGCAAAACTCATACTCAAACATTATGATGCGCTACAGCATTCACTGAAAAGCATCAATACTAATGGAGATTAAGCAATTCTTTTCTGTATAACATATCCATCAGTTTGTATATCTATTTACAAATCAAATAAACTCTATAGTATCCCAACACAAGCCATGTGACTGGTTGTCGCCAGCTGTCTGCAGGATGGGCACTCTCGTAAAGTCCTCAACTTACACGCATGACATCAGGACAACGTACACAACCCTCAAGTTTCACCTGCGTATTTGCTCAATCTTGACGTAAAGGGAAACTGACGTAATCATCATGCTCTCAACTGCTGCTATGGAATCTCTGGGGCAGGCGTCACTTCGCCAACCATCCCACCCTTCATAACTACTACCATACAGCGTAAAGACTCTCCAATCACACTACATGCGTCATGAGCTTCTGTAAACTGATATATTACCCACTTATAATAAGGAAAAAAAATCATATAACAAAAAGTATTACCATGGTCTGAAAACCACTTTTATCACCAGAGTCCGGTGATAAGCTG
The DNA here is from genome assembly GCF_036320965.1 of Panulirus ornatus. Classification (NCBI taxonomy): domain Eukaryota; kingdom Metazoa; phylum Arthropoda; class Malacostraca; order Decapoda; family Palinuridae; genus Panulirus; species Panulirus ornatus. The sequence goes on along the minus strand of NC_092272.1, from coordinate 2,052,802 downwards.
CTCCCATTAGACTAGAGCACCTCGCCTAAGGTCCACAGTCCAATGATAAAGCTTCAACCCCAATCCATACTTGAGTACTGCCCCTCCAAAAAAAAAAAAAAAAAATAATTATCTTAACACCTCCATTATTGGATTTACTCACCCCACAGGCGTTTGGCCCTGGCCTCCAGCAGGGGCCGCATCTTCTCCAGCCTGGCCACGTACATCTTGAAGTACTGACGGGTGACATCTTTGCTCCCCCAGAGGGTGTACTTCTGCGACTTATTACTGTAACTCACACACCTTCGCTCGGCTCGCCCGCCATCCTCCTTGGTGGGCAGGCTGAGTAGCTCCTCAGACTTCACAGTGCGGTTAATGCCCTCGAGAATCATGCTCACCCTCAGGAATAATGGCGAAAAGGAACAAGGGACTTTCTTATCTCTTTTCGTCCTGTCGTCCTCTTCGGGATAATGTAGAAAACGCGCGCTGGACGACCAGTAACAAAATCATAACAACGTTGTGTTGTACGGGGTTACATTATAGTAGATAGATAAATAGATATGTATATAGATAGACATATAGATAGGTAGATAGATAGATAGATCATATAGATATGTATGTAGATAGATAGATAGGTTGACTGATTGATAGGTAGGTAGATGGATACATACATGGCTGTAAAAATTATCAATAGACTCAAAAGATATATAGATATATTGAACGATAGATATGTATATAGATTGATATATAGATAGGTAGATAGACATTATATAGATATATATGTAGATAGATAGGTTGACTGATTGATAGGTAGATAGATGGATGGATACAGACATGGCTGTAAAAATTATCAATACTCAAAAGATATATAGATATATTGAGCGAGATAGATATGTATATAGATTGATATATAGATAGGTAGATATATAGATAGATAGATTATATAGATATGTATGTAGATAGATAGATAGGTTGACTGATTGATAGGTAGATGGATGAATACATACATGGTTGTAAAAATTATCAATAGACTCAAAAGATATATAGATAGATTGAGCGAGAGATAGATGGATGGGTAGATATATAGCTGTGAAAAATCATCAGTAGGATCAAAGGTGACCTGGTGTTATCATCATTAATCAATCTTTCAGCTGATATCCGAAGAGATGCACAATTACACATGATCACACACTCGCTCTTAACAATCCTATTCAACAATTTATAAAATGGAAAAAGTCTTTTTTTTCTTATGGGTATTGGGATAAGGGGGAAGAAAAAAAAATAAACTGGAGCCAGAGAAGTTGGTGTTCCACGCCCGTGGTAAAGATAAGACATGGCCAGTTGAAGAATCATGTTAAAAGTCATTTAGGGGGGGGGGCTGTCTTATCTTAGAGAGAGAGAGAGAGAGAGAGAGAGAGAGAGAGAGAGAGAGAGAGAGAGAGAGAGAGAGAACAAATAAACAAACAAGCACGTTTAACACATTTCTGTACAGGTATAAACAGGCCTAACTGAAAAGACGTAAAAGACTTTATACATTATCAAGTATTATTTATACATTAAAGATAAAAGTTCAATGACAACAATTGGCTTTCTCCATTCCTAAGTAAACGGTCTTTTATTACAGATGTTAATGCCAAATAATGGATAACGAGCCAATTGCCTTCATGCTCCTGTCACTTTGTTTGCCTGTAATGGCTGTGGCATCGGTATCTTATGTGTGATAATATAAATATCTTTATAACACATTATTCAATGCCCTGCCATCAAAAGATATATAAATATATTTCTATTAATTTGATGATATTAGTATTCACGTTTATAAAAGAAAAAAATAAAAAGAAATAGTCACATTAATGACCGTACAATCCGAACAAAGCGATAACAAGCGAAGGGGATGTTACTCGTTTGGTGGACTTGGGATAAACATTCAAATTACCTTTAGACCGGGACTCGAAGGGGCCTTTAAGTGCTCATGGGAAAGCCATGGCCAGTACAGTGTGCTCGTGAACTGACAAAATGGGTTTGAAGAGGCTCCATGCGGGCGGAGAGCCGTCGTACTTGTACGCCCAACTACTGACTAACGAGGCCGAACCAGGGGCAATTCGGGTCATCATCCTACAGAAGAATTCCTTTAAAGTGAAGGTAGGAGGAACGGTAATTACATACCAAGGTATAGGGAGTTACCTTAGTGGACATGATTACATTAGGATTACATTCGTAGATACTTGTGTATTACATTCATAGATACTTATAGATGATTACACTTATAATTACATTCGTAGATACTTATAGATGATTATTCTTATAATTACATTCGTAGATACTTGTAGATGATTACATTCTTACTTATAATTACATTCGTAGATACTTGTAGATGATTACATTCTTACTTATAATTACATTCGTAGATACTTGTAGATTACATTCATACTTATAATTACATTTGTATGTACTTATAGATTACAGTCGTAGATACTTGTAGATGATTACATTCGTATATACTTGTAGATTACAGTCATAGATACTTGCAGATTACATTCTTACTTATAATTATATTCCTATATACTTATAGATGATTACATTATCCAACAGAAGAATTCCTTTAAAGTAGAGGTAGGAAGAATGATAATTACGTACCGATATAGGGAGTTACATTAGTGATGATTACATTGATTACATTCATAGATATTTGTAGATGATTACATTCTTACTTATAATTACATTCGTAGATACTTACAGATGGTTGCATTCGTAGATACTTGTAGATGATTACATCTGTAGTTGATAATTTGCACACGTAGATACTCTTGAGATACTTCTTAGGTAATAGTTTGGTAGTACTGATGCTAATGAGTCCAGCAGGTGCTTTAAGGGATAGAGTAGCTGTGCTAAACTGTGTGGTGAAGTCCCAGTTTATGGATGATTTGGACTTTAATTCTTTGGATAATATGCAAAACATGATTTAAATATCGAGTAAAATTAAATGAAATCATTTAGAGTGGACGTTTCTACTCGAAGGAATTTATTGTATTAACTGGAAAGGGATAGATATTCTGTTTTGTGGATACGTATGTAAAACTTGTGCTTTCGTCTGTTTCCTTGCACCACCTCACTAACGCAGGAGACAGCGACAGAATATAATGAAAATAAAATAAAATGTATAACATGTATAATATTGTTTGCAGTTGAGGCTGGTTTGTTTGATGATTGTTTCTTTAAACTTGTAATGTATTGCAGCTTTCTCCTGACAATGAATCGGTGTTGAAGTGGTGCCATATGCTTGACAAGAGTCCGGAAGAGTATTTAAGCCAGCTTCACAAAGCTGCCAATTCTTTTCCTTCATGCGACACCAATGATGAACAGAATGACAATAAAGAGAACATCTTTGAAATCCAGCAAGATTTTTTGGTTTGGAAACAGTATTTCCCAGATGAGAAAGTATATGGGAAACGGGGAAAATTCAAACTAGAAAAGGTAAGGCTGTTGATGTTTTGATAACCAAATGTTAGAAGAATATTTCCTCATGCTCATTATTTATATTCATCGCACATTCTCTATAGATTTACATGTACGAAGTATCCCCTGTATTTGTCAGTGAATATCTTAAAGGAATATCTCTACCTGTTATCCATATAGTTATAGGGACTGGCTGCAAGAGCAGTTGAAATGGGACACCCATCAGTGGGTACAAAGTCCGTACATCCGAGAAAGAGAAGAATCGATAGTGCCAAAGGGATGGATGTGTACACTTGGTATCTCAAGAAAATCAGTGATAGTCTTTGGGCACATATGATCTGGGAAAGATTATTTGCTTAGTACATATTCCATTGGTGATGGTGAAGAGACAAAGATGGAAGTGTCAAAAAAAAACCCAGTGATAAGCTGCACTTCTATGGCACACCAGATTTAAGTGTTTGTACACCAGCAAATGCTTTAAGTTATCGTACTTTAATTTCTAACTTAAAAGGATATTTCCTACTGATGATTGAATTTTCTTTCTTGAGTTTTTTGGCGAACTAGTTGCCCTGGTAACTATGTAAATTTTCTTGGCTCTTGTCATTTTAGGGTTAAATGCAAAAGAGCATTAAAAAGAGAATATAAATTACTATAAGATGAATATGCACAGTACTTCTTTTCACCAGCCATTGTGATTTGAAACATGTATAAAAACCAAGACTGCACTGATTTTAGTAAAGCAATGCATTTTTTGAATAACTGTAGTGAATGTCTTGAATTTAAATTTTTGCCCAGGTTTTCCTTTACTAATACATTTCATAGCTATTTTATTTGAGCAGTAGTTTACATGATTAGATTTGTAAATTAATCACTTCATCCAGCCTGTTAAGTGCAAAATTTTGTTTTTCATTCGTTTTCCATTATTCTGTGAATTACACATTATTGCTTGTCATTATTCTAGGAAAATATTGTATTAAATTGAATTTCTTATTATTCAGGTTGGGTATGAGGATGCAGTCAATGAGGTGTTAGAAGGCACCATTCAGGATTTGGAATCAAACAGAAAATGTATTCAGAATCTTACTAGGGAATCGCATGAAAAGTCTAAAAGTAAGTAACTTTGATATGTTATGGGTGCATTTTTTTAAAAACTTGTAATTCATTTGATCTGATGTGTACTTTCTGTACCTATGGGAGGGTTGCCTTGTAAAATTTTAAAATGACTTATTAGCAGTACTTTCTCTCATTTTGTATGTCGAAGATTCCACTCGTGGACACAAATCCTCATCTTGTTTAGGCCCTATGTGAAATACTGAGCTATGCGAAAGGAAATACTATATGTAAAATATTCTCTTATCTAGTCATTCTCTCTACCTTTCCAGTACATCTTGGGGTTGTACTTGGCTACACTCACTTATGAAGTACAAATACATGAACAGTAGAGATGTATAACACAATTGTATATATAATGCACAATAGTGCAATGGATTACTAGCATGCGCCATTCTATATAGTGAGAGAATGTGTGTAATTCACAGATAGAATACATAAGCTAATATTATTTGCATATCGCCAAACTTTAACCTTATAAGCTGTAATCCTTTCATACTTTTCTTGTCATCTCTTAGGTTTAATGTGCCTGATACTTCATTTCCTCTAAATTAAATGTTGCTAAATATGGGGATGAGTTAAGTATCCTTTCCACCTAAAGGAATGCTCGCTTTCATCTCCGAAGTGATAACGTTGCGTGCTTTCATCTCTGACGTGATCATGTAAGTGTGTGGATTTGCATTTCATTCTGTTTGTTACTCTGTTGGCTTGTCAGTCTGTTTGGCAACCTCTGTTACATACAAACTTTCCTATACCTAAGGATAAAAAAAAAATTTCCATTCCAGAATTGATAATGTTTAAGAAAATTGAATTGAGGAATAATCATGCATTCTGTCTTGGCAGAACTAAGTGAGGCAATGGATTTAGCATCTCGGAGTGTAAAAGCAAAAGAAGAATTTGAAAAGGAAGTATATGGCAAGTGTGCTGCCATCATTAATGCCAAGAAACTTAGAATACAGCAACTGAAATCTAATCATCCAGTTACTTCTGGTATGAAAACTTTTTCTTCAAATATTTCTTTGTACAAATATCATAATAAAGGCATTTCCATTTCTCCCACATGTTTATATAATTCGTCTTTTACTGTCTTGGAAAATCAGTGCAGAATTTATTCTAAACAATTTTATTACCAAACATCTCTAGCTTATATGTACCGATTACCTTTTATTTGCTGCATTTAGATTGTAAGAACAAAGCATGAACATGTGAATCTTGATTGTACTTGTTTAATGGTGAGAGTATCTGTAGATGAAAGAAATTGGCCCTTGCAAAGAAATAACACTTGAAATGGATAGGAGTTATTAAAGAAATTTAAGTATTTTTCCAGTGACGATACAGGGAATTATAGGAAGAATGCTTTAATTGAAAGTAAGACTGTTGCTAAGGAGATGATTGGAAGTTTAACAGAGCTGAGGTTAATCATAGGAATCAGTCAAGTAGATGTAAAAACCTTGCATGAGGGAGAATATTTTGGTACCAGTAAGTAGGTCTGAAACCTTTGCTCATGTAGGTAAAGAATGATTAGGGTAGAAATGAATGGTAGGAAAACAGATGAGGAATAATGTTATGAAAATGATGTATGATGTGGTAAATAATAAGTTATGGATGAAATACTTTGAGGATGTAAATAATGTAGTGTGTGTTAATGATACGTAAATATATTTATTTATTTATTTTACTTTGTCGCTGTCTCCCGCGTTAGCAAGGTAGCGCAAGGAAACAGACGAAAGAATGGCCCAACCCTCCCACATACACATGTATATACATACACGTCCACACACGCAAATATACATACCTATACATCTCAACGTATACATATATATACACACACAGACATACATATATACACGTGTACATAATTCATAGTCTGCCTTTTTTCATTTCCATCACCATAAAACGTGATATATAAAAGATTTGTAAAATCAAAATGTGATACATAAGGAATATATAAAATTATGGAAGGATAAAAACCATAAAGTGTGTAATGTGTTGCTTAGGTGCTTGAATAACAAAATCATACATACCAAAACCCATTGCATAAGTCATGGTATACTTACATAAAGAAGTATTCTTGTCATCATCCAAGGCCCTCTCTTGCCACACCAATACAAAGGAAAGTACACTACTTTTTTGGTATATTCTTGAGTAATATATGATTTACAAATATTCTGTCAGAGAAAGAGAATTTTCATATTTTTTCTCTGGGTGAACATTATTTTAAACAATAGCCACCTTCCAGTGGTTCCTATACACCATTTTAACTTTACAACCAAACATGACTTTTTATCTTGTACATTTTCCCCCCTCTTAAGGCCCAGTTATGTTTTGATGAAACCTCGCTAATGCAGGAAATGATGAATATGAAAAACATTATATATAATGCATGTCAAAAATTTTATGTCCACAAAATTTGTAATTTGGTGAACAGGTAAATTATAATGATCTTGAGCTTTGATTTTTATATTTAGATTTATTTCATGCTTTTTAAACAAAATATTTCCAATTGAAATATTTTCTTTAAAATGCAATTATTCTTTATGTCACCAACAGGTGCAAATGGTGGGCTTGGTAGAACTGATGAGGACACGAGAATATCTAGTCATCCATCTAAGAAAGCTAAGTTTGAGAGTAGTGACAGTGATTGTTACAACTCTGACACTGATGTAGATGATCCTTGTGATCAAGACATGGACACAGATGAAGAATGTCTTGTGAGTCTGTCGCCAAACAAACAGAAAGGGAAGACCAGCTCGGATTCACGTACTTCAGAAAAGACTAGAAAATTACAGCCATCTCTGGACTCGCAAGATCTGTTTAACAACAGTCTAGAAGCCGAACTCTATCCCTCCAGCATGACTAGTACTGAACAGAAAATGATTAGTAAAACATTTGTTGCCAGTAAAGATGTCTCACAGTATGTACATAAATCTAAAACAAACCAGAGTGAAAGACCAGATAGTTCAAATTCACCAAAGAAGTCTTCAGGAAATGGAACACCAAGTACTTCAACTACAGGACAAGTTGACTCGCAGAGATCTATAATTCATGAGCTATTTTAATTGGCTTTTCACAGACTTTCTGATATGAAAGAAAGGGCAAATATAGGTAAATATGTGTTACTGGAGTGTGCATGTTAAGCCACCTTTGGTATAGCTGTAACATGCTCGGTTGATGAATGTAAAGTCTTGCAGAGATTTTCGTGCTTTGAAGGAGTCCTTTTCTCCTTGCTCCTGGGTGTAATGTAACCTTAGGAATGCCAGGAAGAAGGTTTATAGGGTTGATGATAAATAAATGCATATAAATGTCTGTAAATGGTTAGCAGGTATCGAGTAGGCTCACATATTTTCAAATAAAAATCAGAATACTTTTTTGGTCATGTAATCAATGGAATCTGTCTTGTGCATTTGTATAGAAGTTGATAAGTTTCACAGATTTATCTTTACATTCATCACTTATTTTTTTTTTTTTTTCAAACTATTCGCCATTTCCCGCATTAGCGAGGTAGCGTTAAGAACAGAGGACTGGGCCTTTTTCGGAATATCCTCACCTGGCCCCCTCTGTTCCTTCTTTTGGAAAATTAAAAAAAAACGAGAGGGGAGGATTTCCAGCCCCCCGCTCCCTCCCCTTTTAGTCGCCTTCTACGACACGCAGGGAATACGTGGGAAGTATTCTTAATCCCCTATCCCCAGGGATAAAATATACATATATACACACACACACACATATATATATACATATATATATACATGTGTGTGTGTGTGTGTGTGTGTGTGTGTGTGTGTGTGTGTGTGTGTGTGTGTTGGTGTGCTTAATCTAACAGTTAACCCCCTATGAGATATGGCATGTCAATTCACATCTAAAGGTAAATGGAATGAGTTCTCTTAGGCTGTATTGTTACCTCAGTCTTCCCTAAACAACACTCTAAAGAGTTCTCTGTCCATGGACTACCCATCACATTCAGCCTTGGTTCTATATCATGGGAATTCCCTTTCCTATTCATATTTCAGGAAAACTAACATAATGTTTATCTAAAAAACATCCTTGAGCATTGTCATATAAAATTTTAAAAAATACAAAAAAGAGACCACATTAACTGAATGTCTGAACCTTGAGCAACCAGGAGTACAAGTTAAACTAATTTACCCATTATAAATTATTGGTATACCCTATATATCTATGATGCCTGTTACATTCTAAAACTCGCAGGTGTGAACGATTTTGATACATAGCCGTCCTACATTTCATTGATCTTAATCTTCTTCCTGACAGTAGCATTTGGTATTTGTTATTTAGTAGATAATTTTGGTCACTCTGAATTAATTTATATCTTTGTATCGTACATTTTTTGTATACTTTGCAATGTTTATGACATTTATCAACATGACTGCCTCTCAAGTGAGACAGTCTTTAACATGTCAGAGTGACAGACGATCAAAACGCAATAAATGGTATCCTGACACACTTGACTGGAAAAGGGATTGAACCTGCTGCATAAGTTTTTACTTTTAAGTGCTGCCACTGCAGCAAGCACAATGCGTTTTGACATCCTCACTCCAGTTTTTTAGGAAGCTTAATCCATGTGGGCAAAGTTTTATAATATTTTAGTCGTACATGAGAGGAGCACAGTTTGCTTGCCCATTTGTAAGAGATGTGCTTTTATAATATATATGGATTTAATTTTAATACAAATATTAATTCATTATTTCTATATTTCGTGTCTTTGATTAGACTGGCTCCATGATTCACTAATTCTGGACCTTTAAGTTTCCTCCCTCTCCTAACTCAGCATAACTGTGCTGTTTGGATATAAGGGTGGAAATAATGGATTTGTAATATAATTGATGTGTAACGTAACGACTATATATAGAGTATTTTGTTAACTTATGGCAAATTAAATTTATAAAGAAAATGTTCATGCTTGTTTGTTATTTCCTGTGTTAGTAAGGGAGTGCTATTTACAGATGAAGAAACTATTCATTTTCTCGCATCCACTCTCCAGTTGTCATGCATAATGCACCATAACCGGAGCCCCTTTATCTGCAACAAAACCTCACAGACCTTCACTTGGCTTGCTCGGACTTCTTCATAAGCCCTGGTTCAGCCCATTAACAGTATGTTCCCCCATGTGTATCTCATCACTAATCCAATCTATCCCATGAACACGTCACACATTCCGCTATGTAATAAGGGTAAGTTCTTTTTCTATTTAAAACACTGTACTCGTCCTATAGGTCAGCTTACATAACTCGCTAGCATCTGTCAAAATAGAAGTCGGTAAGCACGTATTGCTAAAAATTGTGAAAGAAACCTTTAGGAGTTTTAAGACAGAAGCAAGAGAGTCATTACCCAGTATATCTACATGTCTGATACCTGTTCCCCTTCAGGAATTCCCTCAATGGGATGGCCATGGCAAAAGTCTCCATAACTGATGAACCCCAGTGCTGCTTTTTAACTTTAGTGCCTCATCCTTACCATGCCACTGACAGAGGGCTACTCTAATGCAGTGTTTTCAGAGGCTTCTACTTATATTCTTACTGACTGCAAATACCTAATGTGTCTACCTAAAATGCCAACTTACTACTTTTACCTAATACTCCTACCTAATGTTCAAACCTACTACTTCTACATATTCCTACTTACTACTACTACTATCTATTGCTCCTACTATTTTGCCAGTGCATAGGGCTTGCCACATGAAAAGTTTCATTACGAAGAAAGGGTCATGAGGGTTTAAGTGTTGCCAAGTTTTAGGTGTAACAAGGAGACTGTACGTTTGTGGACAGAATGCTAACATGCCATGTGTGGGTGAGGCAGAAATGAGACAGCTACCTGGTTCAGGAGTGCAACATGAAAACCATTGAAGTCCTGGCTCACTGTGCAGCCACCATCACTAGCCCTCCTGATACCCAGGCAGATAGCACTGATAACATACCTCCCTGGTTGAAGGCTGCTTGCCAACTACTACCAACCCAGTCAACAGGTCATAAGGTTCAAGACAACACTATGGCAAGGATTTTTTTTCCATCTGTATTAACAATCAATGACACAACTCACACCCTGAATCCAGTATGACTGGTCAGATTGGGGAAAACTTTCTGCATCATACCGATATCAAAACTAAAGATATACTATCAGCACTAAATGGAATGAAAGTATAAATATACTGACAGGACAAGAAAGTTTTCTCTGAGGACAATGAATGAGGTGGAAAAAAAAATGATAAAAGCCCTTTACTGCTCTTTTCAATAGGTCTAATGCTACAAGGTACATTCCATAGGACTAGAGGTTGCCAATGTAACTACATTCAAAAGGGGTAATATATCACTGCTCAGAAATTATTGTCTAGTCAGCCTAAGGTTTGTATTTGGTAACAGTAAACTTAAAAGAAACCATCACTAAGGAAAATGTAAACCAATTTGAGGACCACCACCTCATTAACAATCCTCAGCAACATAAATCCTCACGTCCAACAAAACTGCTTTATTTCTTAATGATGTAACCAACCTTTACGATGATAGTAAAGCACTCTGTCCACAAACATACAATCACTCCTTGTCACATATATCACTTGACAAAACTTAAACTCACACAACTAGCAAAATGGTAGGAGTAATAGGTAGAAACATTAGTCAGAAACTTTATGTAGAAGAAGTAGGTAGGACCATTAAGTAGAAGTATTAGGGTGGAACATTAGGAAGGCACAATAACTAATATCAGTTGGTGGAAACATTCAATATGGGCCTCAGAAAACACTGCACAAGAGTCGCCCTCTGCCAGTGGCCTCTTGAGGGTAAGGCACTAAAGGCTAAAAAGCGGCACTGGAGTTTATCAATTAGGGAGACTCTTTGCCATGGCTACCCCTTCAAGGGAGTTCCTAAAGTGAACAGGTGTCAGAGATATAGACAGACTGATATTAAAGCAGCTGATGTCATGTATTTAGGGAACTGGCTGACTGGCCATAAACAAAGAGCAGCACGATAAGATGTAATGAACAGTGTGCCACAAGGATCTGTTCTACCTATATCTCTGGTACCCTGTTCTCTGCGGAAAGTCCCATCAAGGGGGTGCCGTGGCAAAAGAGTCTCCACTTATCCCAGTCCTTACATGCCTTCCTTGCATTCTTCCCCAATTTATCTCCCTCCAGTACTTTTCCACATTATTTCCCCATGTCACTGGTGATCTTCTCACACCAACCCCTTTAATCAAACTCTCATACACTCTACATAAATTCCCCATCTTGCAGTTCTCTTTCCAATGAATAAAGTATTCCCTGGACATTTGAGGCCTTGCTAACTTTGTTGATTAGCCAGGGAATTGGAAATCTCCCAAATTTGGTTAAATATTGAACTATACATAGAAATACTTATGATAATGAAAACATATTTATTAGGTACTTACGTATTTCCAGCGGTGCAACTGCACGAGTGCAGAGGGGGTTGATGATGATGGTTGTATGAGGTGATGTGGAGGGGAACTTGAAATATGTCACTTAAAACATTAATAACTGTATATGTGGCACCCACAACCATTCACATGCAGTGGAGAATTTTGTCAGCATTCGGCGTGTGCACACAACAGGGCTGACAGATGCTCCTTTGATATCTTCCAGCTAGGGAAGGAAGCCTCATTCTTTGAAGCCTGGGTGCTGACAAGGCCAGACTTCAAGTAGAGGTCTGTCTCATCCCCACTATACAGGCCACTGTCCATCATGAGACTAATGAGGTGCTCCCTGCAGGGTTCCACACTGGCCATGTCAGCATTGAGACTTGCTAGAAATCTTGCAAACTGTCCAAACATTTCCAAATTCAGGACTTCAAAAGCCATCCATAACTTGCCTTACAGCCTTCAATTATCACATGTTGAGCAAAGCCTTTGTCAGCATCCAGTAGCTTGATTCCTCTTGCAATGGGAGCCTACAGTATCCTCCTGCCCGTACCATTTGAGTACTGCCACCTCCAGATCTACGGTAAACTTGACAGTTTTCATCCTATACCTCCCTTCTACTGTCTTCCCTGGGTCGTTCTGTAGCACAGCAAAGGCACCAAGCTCTTCCTTTTGTTTCTCAAGGGCACAGGTCAATGACTTGATCTTAAACTCCCTACACACCATATGCATTCTTTTTCTTGTAAGCATTACTAATGCTCAGCAAATAAACCTAAACTGCAGGCTAATACTTACGAAATTTTCACAAAAGCTCATTATGAAATCAATTTCTTTTTCAATCATAAGATACAGTAGCTCAGCATTACATGTTATCATTAATCAAATTCACAGCTCTAGAGAAGTTAAAACCTATACATCTGTGCTAATTTTTGTCTCCAAACTGAAGCTGGATTTACTGTTGCCTCACATGAATGTAAACTGATGTAGCCCCCATACTGTGATTCCAGAGCATGCAGAAAAGATCTACAGGTAACTGATGGAAAACAGCTCTGTTTTGATAAAACATGAAAACAAAAAACAAACAAAAAAAAAAAAACACGATTCATCAGAATTAACGGTATCAATACCAAGCAAAAAATTTGTATTATACAAGAACAATTCCTTGGGAGCTTAAAACAAAAATAGCCTACACTGCAGTAACAAATGCCCATGAATGTGGGAGCTTCACTGAGCATAAGTCAAATGTATTCAGCTCCTGTCAACAGACAATGTTATTAAGACAACCACAAGTAAGCCGTGTTATTGAGGTAAAAGTACAAACTGCTGGGGCTCATCTCCCAAAACCGTTTCCTGCCAAACAGGAGACTCCCAAGACAGATCCATAATGGATAAGAAATATGAATACATGACTAACTAGAAAATTAAGGATCTACGTCTGTCATCAACTTTGAAAGTCAGGAAGCACAGACTTATCCACATTTTGGAAAAAAAACTCAATGGTTAAAAAAAGGAAAAGATAAAAAAGGCCACATTCGTTCACACTCAGTCTCTAGCTGTCAAGTGTAATGCACCAAAACTACAGCTCCCTTTCCACATCCAGGCCCCACAAACTTTCCATGGTTTACCCCAGATGCTTCACATGCCCTGGTTCTATCCACTGACAGCACGTTGACCCCAGTATACCACATCGTTCCAATTCACTCTATTCCTTGCACGCCTTTCACCCTCCTGTATGTTCAGGCCCCGATTGCTCAAAATCTTTTTTTACTCCATCCTTCCACCTCCAATTTAGTCTCCCACTTCTTCTCATTCCCTCCCACTCTGATACATATATCCTCTTTGTCAATCTTTCCTCACTCATTCTCTCCATGTGACCAAACCATTTCAACAAACCCTCTTCTGCTCTCTCTACCATACTCTTTTTATTACCACACATCTCTTACTCTTTCATTACTTACTCGATCAAACCACCTCACACCACATATTGTCCTCAAACATTTCATTTCCAACACATCCACCCTCCTCCTCACAACCCTATCTATAGCTCATGCTTTGCAACCATATAACATTGTTGGAACCACTATTCTTCAAACATACCCATTTTTGCTCTCTGAGATAACGTTCTCACCTTTCACACATTTTTTAATGCTCCCAGAACCTTCACCCCCTCCCCCACCCTGTGACTCACTTCCGCTTCCATGGTTCCATCTGCTGCTAAATCCGCTTCCAGACATTTATATTCATGAATATTCAAAGAAATGCAAAGTGAGTTTTTCTGTTCCTTAAAATATGAAAAACTTTAAAGCTTTTGGAGGCCTTACTTCCCTGGTTCCTCAGCCTAAGGACTTGGAGGATGTAGAGTATTTTAAATACCTGGGAGAGGATACAGTGAATGTGTTGGAAATGAAATGTTCGAGGACAACATGTGTAAAGAGGGTCGATTGAATAAGAAATGATAGTGTTTGAAAGAGAAATGATAGGGTAAGAAAGAGGTGTGGTGGTAAGAGAACATATGAAGAGGGTGCACTGAAATGGTTTGGGCATATGGGGAGGATGAATGAGGAAAGGATGACTAAGAGGGTATACAGGTCAGAAATGGAGGTAACAAGGAAAAGGGGGATACCAAGGAGGAGGTGGAAGGATGGAGTGAAAGATGCTTTGAAGTCTCAGGGCCTGAACGTGCAGGAGGGTGTGAGGCATATAAATTGGAGCAATGTGGTTTATAGGGGACAACATGCCACTAATGGGCTGAACATGGGCATGGCAAGTGGTTGGGGGGTACCATGGAAGGATTCGTGGGGCCTAACCGTGGATATGGAGCTCTGGTTGCTGCTGAAAAAGGAAATGTTAATAAAAAAAATGCATAATCTTGATGAGAAATTTATTAAAAAACCTTAAGAGTAGTGTGTGTATCTGATACGAGTAAAAACCTGAATAAACAATCTAGACAGGAATCAGAATATTTCTATGTTCAAAGAAATTCTGTAAATCTGTGATAACTGTTAAGCAAAGGAAACTATATATTTACGAGAGGAACTAACCTTTCACAATCATAGACACAGCACCATGTTACAAATCTGCCATACCAATGAGACCAAATGAAGTTCCTGTTATGAGAGCAGTAAGGTCAGTGGTAATACTAGTGTTGGCTTCCAGTGTGTGTAAGTGCCTTGTTGATATAAGCCTATGACTTAGGACTTGTCTTGTATTGGTCAGCATATGTATATTCAATAAAAATCTGACACCTTCATGTTTCATCTTGATTGTTTTCACTAAGAGTTGCTCCTGTAAGTGTTGGAGTACAGTCCTCTGAAACCATTGACTGAAGACAAAATTAGCCCCCCAAAAATCCACTACAGTATATTACAAACTTAACTCTCTTTTTCTTGCCGGTTCAGAGTATATTTTGAACTCTCGACAGACTTTTTCTGCTGTGTCATAAATTCATCAATAAATGGGTACACTCTGATATTGTGGATCTTGACCCCCCTGCTGTTGTAGCAAAAGCTCTTGAGACATCGATCACACACATGAGCATTTGGTATCGGCAACCGGGGTTCATCCTTTACAATCCAGCTGAAAAGAGAGAGAAAAAAAATTTATTTCAACTTATAAAAAGGAAGCTATATTCAGATGCAGTTCCAAAGTTCCAACCTATCAACTACTTGGAAACAATATATACAATACAGGCTGACAAGAGAAATTTTATGCATATAAAGAAATATAAACATAAACCTAGCTATCTACACTGTCACTTCTAACATGATCAATGATGATCTAAAACCATGGTTCCTAACCTTTCTCAACCTAGATCCTCCTTCCAAGAAACAATGATGGCTGATGCCCCCCTCATAGAAATTCAAAAACTGTATTGCTCTCTCCCTTATCTTACTTCCATATCACCAAAACCACCCAAGACAGTTCCCAAATACATAAATTCTGTCATCTTTTCCAATCTTTCAATCCTCATATCTGTTAAACAGTTTAGTACACTTTCATCTCTCACTCTACAGGGCTTTACAAAATCTTTGCTTTCACTTTTTGTTTCCTTTCAGACACAATTACCTTACTTTTACTCACATTTACCTTCAATCGCCTACGCTTAAACACATCATGAAACACACTTATAACTTTCTGCAACTCCACTGTCAGCAAACGACACAATATCATCCACAAACAAGCTTGTCAGAGGCCACCATAATCACCACCACATTCCATCTCTACATCCCTTTTCCCAAGTTTCGCATTAATTTCTCTCACCACTCCATCCATTTATATGTTAAATAGCTAAGGTGACATTACACAGCCCTACCTTACACCTACTTGAATACTTTAACTTTTGCTCATGCATATGCAGACAATCAACCAGTCAAAAAGATCTATTGGTAAGCATATCTGCATGTAAGGCAAACCAGCAAAAATTAAAATGTCTGATGGAAGATGTCCCCAATACTTTACACAATGTATTAACCTCCTTAATGGCTAAAATACATGAACTCCACTATTTAGCAGCAAGGACTAGGAGGTCAAAACAGAGAGCCAATGAGCATGATGTAAAGGCTGGTTAAAAAGGTAATTTTGTTAACAAGGTTTCTGACATCTAATCATTAGCATGAACATGCAGTTACTTCTCATAGTCAGACTTTTGTCTGACCATTTGTCCAATTTCTTCTTTGATGTAACTTAAAAATTTACCTCCACAACCTATAGGTCAAGCAGTATCTAAGAATAATACAAACTTTGCTAAGTGGAGAGAACATATGCAACATTTGACAGAGAGTTTTGAAGCTTGGCCACGCAGCAATGGATATCGAGCTGGGTCCTGTACATCATCCTGATGATGCAGCCTGTTGAAATACAACACTGACTTAAAAAAAGATATGGAAACATAAGCCCATAAATCAAATACAGATTTAACTTGCGTTACCTCTTGAGGATCCCTGAGATGTAAATAATGAAGATAATGAATCGTTATGTGATGCTATTCTAGCTAAAGAAACTCAAGCTGTAATATGAAAACTAAATAAGTTGATCCAGCAGTATTATAAGAGTTCAGTTAATAATTACTAACACAAAATAAAAGAAGTCTAACTTTCATCTTTATGTAATGAAGGCAAAGTAAAGGTATAAAATAAAGGTGAAGGAGATTCGTTGTAAGATGACAATGAAAAGCAAAATAAATTGTATCAGAGCCTGAGAAAGTAAATTCTGGACCAAGTCAGATCAAGATAAGGACACTTTAGCAAACCTGTTGTAAGGCTTTCATTCTGGAATTCATAACTGCTCTAACTTCACAACAAATTACAAAACAGGTTTGACAGGTGATTAGCATATAAAATATAGCTGTCATTATCAAACCTGACAATAAATGAGCAACCAATTCATGCCCTTTTCTCTCCAACAAACAATAGACAGTACTTGTACAGGTAAAATAAACTGAGGGAAGGGTGGAGTAAACAACCAACAATATGGGATTCATGTAGTCCCTTATCCAGGGGGCTCCTGCCGCTTCATTGCTGCAATACACTCAGCAGCAGGGAGAAGATGGCTTGAAGCAAAAGTCCTTTGAGGTGACTGTACTCTGTAACTGTACTCTGTACTGTCAAGTGAGGATGATACAGTATTGCATTTAACCAAGTGATGGTGACACAGCCTTTTCAAAGTTGAGTTCTCACTTGTGGTGGAGTCTAATGATGCTGACAAAGCAAAGTCATCTTTCAGTGAGGTTGTATTATCAACATACAATCTCATCAAAGACCTTCTCTTTCTAAAGGAGTCAACCCTTACCCTGATACTAAGTGCAGCACAGCTTTGAAGCTGCTGTAGCCAATGGAGAAGGGGTCTTTAAGGTTACAAAACGATAACAAAATAAAATATATATACTCAAAACTGAAGACTAAGGCTCTTGTTTAGAAATTAAACCTATAAAGGCTGTTTCCTATCGTTTGGTAACAAAACTGGTATTGCCATTCCGAATGGTTTTAGCATTATGAGCTTTCATCTAAAATCACCAGACAATATTGCTACAGAATCAAAAAAGACATTCTATGTTTCAAGTAAAGCATATAAGTGATAAACACTAACCGTACATCAGTGAAGATGATAATATGTTCACAATTTCCCTGATGAAGAAATACGTATGGATACCCGAGGCGTAGCTCCAGATCTAAAAATGTTGTTTCATGCATGCTCTTTGACTTCAATTCACCTGTAATGAAATGGAAGTATGAAAAATCTGATAATCAAAATATGCAAATCTTTTAGAATGAAAAGTTCTTTCCCTCCAGGTTGGAGTTCTGTGAGTTTGAAAGGATCCCTAAAATCGTGAGGGTTAAGATGCTTTCACTGACTTTTGGTGAAGTAGCTGCCTCTATCCCATCACAAAACCCCAATAACAGCAGTAGCAGCTTGTTTGAGCAGACATAGCTCCATCATCAACCAGTCAGTGACCCTACATCAGTAAACTCATAATCACACTCTCTGACAGGGTCAAAGCCAATTGGGCACTGTATAAATCTCAGATCACACATGTAAACCCAAAGAAGGTCACCATCAGTTAAGATAGAAGAATGACTAGGTTTAGAAGTTGAAGAGAGATCATTTATGGCTGCAGAACAGGACAGAAGGCAATATCACAGAATCTCCAAAGGATGCTGCTTTTGATAGAAGAGGAACACTCCATCAAAAACCACTGCAATGGAACAGATGTAGAGCAAACTATGCATTAAGAATAGAAAGAAGCAGAAAAACCAAAGAATGAAAATATGAATGCAAACACCAATGCCACACCCTGTCGAATGTTTTGAGATATTGTAGGCCACGACAAAAGCTTCACTAAAATCCCTGGGAAAGGAGGACCAGAGATTGTCATAAAAGAGATCAACAACAGACCTAGCACTGCAAATATATATTGGTGATCTAAAAGAAGGGAATGGGATTCTAAATGTCTAGGAAAATCAGATCTGAGGAGAGTCCTTGACACACTGAAAACAGCTGAAGCAAGAGCAATCGTATGACAGATGGAAGATTAGAACGCTATCCTTTCTTAGGATTAGGCAGCAACAACGTATGTTGTTTCCTAAAAGAAAGGAAATTCTGGGGTTTTAGAAAAGCAAATTGGCAAGCAAGGACTCAACTTACCACAGAGATACACTCCCTTTGGACTCTAACAATTATGTCATTTATGCCAAGTACCATGTCCTCTTGAAATTATGGAAGTACTCGGAAGACCATGTGTGAGGAAAATAAAGAAGATGGCATAGGTTCAGCAGAAAGTGGTACCTGGTCAAGTTCTTAGGAGCCTTCTACCCTGCAGCCTGGGTTGGGTCGATGGTCAACAAAGCTGTTGGACACCAAAGCCTGCAGGCTCATATAGCCCCCTCAGGCTAGCTGGTCTCGTGCAATGTGTAGGTATTGTCCAGGGTACTCTTATTTAAACTTCCCTACTGTGCATACTACAGTATTTCTGCTGATAGAAGGCAAAGTATCACTGAGTCTTGGGCCCCAGATATTTAAAACGGAGGGACATCAGTCCCTCTTTTTTGTGAATATTGCACCTCTGGATATCCAAGGAAGTTTTACAGTCTTCCATGCCTGTCATTCCAGTAGATTGTTTTTTCTGAGTACACTGAAAACCATACCTTCTAGGATTTTCAAGGAACATATGATGATATAAGTCTTTCAACAGCACTCCAGAGTAAAGCTTTCGAGATTTTGGCCAAGGACTGGAGCGGGATGTAGGATTATGCGCAGAATCATCCAAAGCTGAATTTGAGGAAAATAAGGTATGAAAACGAGTGGCTTTATTGGTTGGAAGATTAGCTATGGATTGATCAAGTCAGGGCATGCTTTTGGAAAGGATCAAAATGATTTATCATTATAAGAAAAAGCCTTATACTGCATTGCTTTTGAGCTACAAAGGGGTACAAAGGTTTGCAGGTGTTAAAAAAAAAAAGGCTTACCTATTTCAGAGTGCCTCTGTGCCCATTTTACTATTCCTTCACTGTATATTTTTGCTTGTGGATGCCTATCATCATTATAAAAGACTCCATTAATGTAGAAAAATCCAGAGGGAAAC
The DNA here is from genome assembly GCF_036320965.1 of Panulirus ornatus. Classification (NCBI taxonomy): domain Eukaryota; kingdom Metazoa; phylum Arthropoda; class Malacostraca; order Decapoda; family Palinuridae; genus Panulirus; species Panulirus ornatus. Next base: position 2,032,797 of record NC_092272.1, on the reverse strand, counting down.
TCCATCTAAAAGGAAATATAGAAACACCTGTATACATTAAATTGTAATGGAGAACTAATTCCAGCTTGTCATTAACAATGCATGGTGAAAGAAATGCTCATGACAACAGAGGAAAGTGGGGAGAAGAAATATTTCACATAAAAATTCTTCAAGGCAAATAAAAAGTCAACATACTCTTTACCTCTTGAAGTTACGATGCTCCTTCCCAGTCAAATGTATTATGCATATGACCACCCTCTGAATCAGCACTCTCCCACACACCTTACCAGTTAAACTCATTAAGTTTGCACCACTAACTTAGCATTTAACTATGTCTGTTTCATCTTTAGCCACTATGCAAACATTCTGCCAGTCCTTTGGTACCTCACCTCGAAGCACACAAACATCACACAGCCTAACTAACCAATTCACAAGTTAGTGCTTTTCATGAGAAACTCAGATGCAAGCCCATCCACTCCTGGTCTTTTGCTATAATTCATCTTACAAAAGCGTCTCTCTACTTCTTCATTTTCCACCATACCACATACATGAATCTCTTACTCTGCATACCACAGTGTCCCAAACACAGGACATCTGCCATACAATCATCTAACACAATCAACAGTCATTAAAAATACTCTTTCTACCTCTTCTCTGCCTGATACCACTTCCCCATCCATTTCCCTTACTGTACTCCCATCCATCTTGTCCTCATAAAACTAATCATTTCCCATCATAATATTTTCTACATCTTTTCAAAGTTTATTGATACTTTCTCATTCTACCTCTCCTCGGCATATTTTTTCAATTCTTTTAACTTTCTCCTGACCTCCTACTGCTTTCTCTTTTGCTTCTCCCAATCACTTGCACTCCTGACTCTTTTCTCACTTTCTAGCCTCTTAACTTCATTCCATCACTCACTACTCATTTTCATACACTTACAGCCCACACACTTCACCTACAAATTTAAGTACTGCTTTCCTAAATACCAGCCACTCCCCTCATTTCATTTACTCTCACCTTTAGCCATTCCTTATCCAATCTCTCTTGATATTTCTGCAACCAGGCCTCTTTACCAAACTAGCTCACTTTCACAACTCCTGTGTTTATGTCATTTTCACTATTCCTAAAACTAACACAAAATCACACTCACATCCACCAAAAATTAAACATACATCTTATCATCTGCATTCCTCATGGTATTCACATCCATCAACCTCTCTTTGGTATGCCTATCAGTGAGCACATCATCTAAATTCAGGCACAAGCTTCTGCAGGTTCTCACATGAATCAGCCACTAGAGCTGTATCACTGGCGAACAACAACTGACTCACTTCCCAGGCCCTCTCATCCACAACAAACTGCATACTCGCCCCTCTCTCCAAAACTCTGGCATTTACCTCCCTAACCATCCCATCCATAAACAAATTAACAACCAAAGGGACATCACACATCCCTGCCACAGACCGACATTCACTGGGAACCAGTCACTCTCCTCTCTTCCTACTCATACACATGCCTTACATCCTTGGTAAAAACTTTTCACTGCTTCTAGCAACTTACCTCCCACACCATATACTTTTAAAACCTTCCACAAAGCATCTCTATCAACCGTATCATATGCTTTCTCCAGATCCATAAATGCCACATACAAATCCATCTGTTTTTCTGATTATTTCTCACATTTTTCAAAGCTAACACCTGATCCACACATATATATACATATACATACATGGACATATACATATATACACGTACATATTCATACTTGCTTGCCTTCATCCATTCCTGGTGCTACCCCGCCCCACAGGAAACAGCATCGCTACCCCTTGCTTCAGTGAGGTAGTGCCAGCAAAACAGACAAAAAAGGACACATTCGTTCACACTCAGTCTCTAGCTGACATGTGTAATGCACCAAAACCATAGCTCCCTATCCACATCCAGGCCCCACAGACCTTTCCATGGTTTAGCCCAGACATTCCACATGCCCTGGTTCAGTTCACTGACAGCCTATCGACCCAGGTATACCACACTGTTCCAATTCACTCTATTCCTTGTGTGCCTCTCACCCTCCTGTATGTTCAGGCCCCAATCACTCAAAATCTTTTTCACTCCATCCTTCCACCTCCAAATTGGTCTCCCTTTTCTTGTTCCCTCCACCTCTGAAACATATATCCTCTTTATCAATCTTTTCTCACTCATTCTCTCAGTATGTCCAAACCATTTCAACTTGAGGACTTATTATGTTGCAATAACTTACAGAGTTATTGGGCAAGTGTGACATTTGGTACAGCTGAGGATCTGCTGATATATCTTGGTTAACTGCAAGGTCATTGATGCAGATGAGTGCATCCCTTAATTCAGTCAGCTTCTGTGAACCAAGTAATAGTAATTCTTGACTGTGGGTGGGGAATCGACTGAAAAAAAATGGTTAAAAGATAAAAACAAGTTACCAAACATTCCTGAAAGAGAGACCATGGTTTATCTCTTTGAATAACATTTTCCAAAGATATGGGTGCTTGAAAATTCTCCCTATATCACTTTTCAAAAGAAGGAACAAACCAAGGAGCCAAGAGAAGAATATTCCCCTTCAGGCTGTCATTTATTCTTAATGCTATCTCGCTCTTGAAGAAATGGTGAGCATGGATGAAAAAAATAATAATAGTAAAAATATAATAAACTGGTGACCAAATAAATAGAAGTTTCTTTATGTTTGTTTATAACAGTGCAGCGGGTTTATGGGTCCAAAGAAGCACACCTTCAGCTACAGATAATCAATGGCCGAGTTTATAGTGCAGCTGGTGTATAACCTTATCAACATACACAGACAGTGCCCATTCCTATATATGGGGCCACTCCATGCTTTCTGAAATCTTATTCTGTTGTATCTATACAGTAAATGAAATATCCACATTCATAGCAGAATAACAAAAGCAAAATATCTCCCAAAATTTTGGTTCTCACCTACTCATGAACTAAAAAATATCATCATACATTCATAAGTGGAGCCACAGTGACTCTCATTAACATGCTCAATGGATATCATCCTTATAAAGTGCATTAAGAGCGCATTAAGTTTAGCTAAAAACAGAGATACTAAAAAAATTAAGCAACTAAAGAAACAATAAGGCACATACTTAAAACGTACTTGCATGCCTTTTTCATATGTGTTTTCTTGTGATATGGTCGCTGAACCCGAACATTTAATACAATATCCCGAATGCACTCATTATAGTCATCCTTCTCGTATCGAGTTGGTTCTGGACTATTATCCTCACCTATGACCTGTTGAGCACAAAGAGAGGGTTTATAATAATCATCAATTTTAAAAGAAGAAAGAAACATAGAAGAACAGACATGGGAGTATATGTGAGAATATGAGGAGTCGAGGGATATAAAAATGTATATGTAGAAATATGCAGAAACAAGGTATTCAAAGTTCTCCATGAGTCATCCTACCTTATACTAATTACAGACAGAAAAAAAATGAAAAGACAAACAGATGTATATCTTGAGAGGATTTTGAAGGAATGAAATTTTTTCACAGGCACAACTTGGAATACCAAGTTCCAAAATGAAAATCCAGAAGAAAGCAATAGGTTTCTGATATCTACAAAAAAGAAAAGATTTTTTTTGGAATAAAAAAAGTGAAAAAGATTAAATTGTTACTAAAACTGGTTCAATTGGCATTCTCAAACGGCAAATAAAAAATAAAATTACTGTGGAAAAAATTGACAGTACACTCACCAAAATATCTTCAATAAAAATATCTTCAATAAAAAATAAGGCAAGGAATTATAAAATGGAGAACAAGGAGGGAAGTGCATAAGAATTATGCAAAAACTACCATAGACAAAACAAAACACACAATCTGATTTTTTACCAATTTGTCATAATTGTCAATTAAAAAGTTACCAACTACCCTGATGGACCTTGTTAACTTTTCAATGATACACAAAAAGGAACCTTTACACTTCCTTTAACTTTCAGCAAGTTTATGAAGCACAGCTCTCATCCATCTCCTAGTTCCCTCTATGATCTTTTATATGCATCCTAGTGGAGTTGCTGGTGGAATGACTGACATCTACCAAATACATGTGGTTCTTCAACAATGCAGGCATACTTCACATGCCTGATCCCAACAGGTCACCCTTTAAATTTGGTTTAGGTTGGTATTTAATGTACATTATCTGGACCTTAAAGTCACAGCTGTGACAGGCTCAACCAAAAGACAGATGTATGTACAAGCACACAACAGGAACCTTCTCGAAGACCTCGAAGAGGTCTTTGATCACCTACTCGAGTAGTACAGACACACCTATAATTATGCTTATCCATTTAGTTTTGTTTCATTAAAACACTTTATCTTAACAGCAATTCTTATTTACTTATCAATCTCATTATCATTATTGCTATTTTTTTAAGGTTTGAGGGGGAGAAATCTATCAAGCATTTCAAAAGTTCTGCCTAAGAACATGCAATACACATAAGCCTCTTCTTTTGTCTGAGTTGACAGCTGCTCTACATGATTTTCTGTCTGTTGCATATAACCTACCATGGTGGACTTGTTTCTTGAATTTTTTTGCCTACTCCTGTATATGCAAGAGATACAAAATGTCTGCAAAATGGTATGCAGGCATTATTGTTGGTAATGTGGGTCAGCAATCAAGGAGAAGCAAGTTTGATGTGATAAATGCGGGTTATAAGGCTTACAACATAAGTTTCCTTTCTTCTACTAGTTGTGTATCCAGCCAGTGTAAATGCTATACATCACTGTTGGGCCAATTAGTGACTAGGACTGCCAGCTTAGAGCACTCTCCTGATGACCATAATTATCCTAGCATGGTGGGTTTGTTTCTTGCATTTTAGCCTATGGCATGCAATTGTTATGTGTTGGTAATGAGGGCAAACAATCAGGAAAAGAAACAGTCTGAGTGTGAAAATTCAGGTTATAAGGAGAGATAAAGTATCCCCTGCAGCTAGGTATAGGTTTTTCTGGATCTGAAATTCATTTCATTTTCAAATCATTACTATTTCAATCAATTCCTGCAGACTAAAAACATCTAAAGCTTATAAGCTTAATATAAAGTCTTCATTGTAAATGAATTTCCAACATCACAATCTAATACAAGCTCAGCTACACTGCTTTTCACATATTTCATTCCAAAATATCTAGATGTGCTATTTCTAGAGGAGGAAGTATTCCTAACACTTGTAACCCTATATTCTACATCAGTTATATCATTTTCATATCATTTAAATCGTACAGAGGTTCCCCAACTTATAAACAGTTTTCACTCCTGGACCCTGTTCAAAGGTTTTATTGATTGTAAATTGGAATGCATAAAGAAATGATGATAATTCTGATAAAATTAAGAGCAAAACCTACACCTAACTGTAATAATGTATCATATTTTCTGAAATAAATATAGTTAATAAGATATCAAGCAAAACATGATGAAAAAAGATGCATAATAAGTAGTTCCACTGTTCATATGTATGAATATTCAATTGTTTTTTGAGCTCATTTGTAAGTGCATGTGTTCACAGGGTAGATGTTCATAAGTCAGGGGCTCCCTGTATTTGCTTTTACCAACACTAAAAGCCGAGTGATACTTTATCGCTTTAAAAAAGTCATACGAGTTATTCTGAGAATATTGGCTTAATATGATGTAAAATCATAGAAAGACTATCTACATGCCATTCGAACTGTTGAAAAGTATTTCAATAATCTGTAGCGAAGTCGAGCATAGTCTCTGACTGTTTCTCGAAGATGCAGCTCATGAGCCTGCTCCTCAAGTGTCATCAACTTATGTGCGGCACCTTCTGGGATGATCCCATCTTGGAAAGAACCTACAATAAAAGAAAACAAAAAGTCACCACCAAAAAGCTGGACAAAAAGAGAAGTAACACGAAGATGACAAAATTGAAAATTACTCGTTTAGGATTCTTTTATCTAATATTCACGGAAACAAGGATGCGAATACCAAGATTTCAGTTGATGTTGCAACAGTGCAATTACAATAAGAAATTTAATTTTCTGATTAGTAACAGAGCCTATGGAGAATCTACCTAATGCATTTATGATGCATCTATGTACATTACTGCATACATCCTTCTCCCTTCCACATATACTTCCTCAAAATGAATTTTTTTTTTTTTTTTTTTTTTTTTTTTTTGCCGCAGTTGCTTGTGCAGTTTAACAATCTCCCCACATCCCTTTCTCACCTATAACCATTCACCTCATACAGTTAGTGAAAATAACACAGTGAAACATACCAGCATACCAGTTGGTTAAACGGCCTGAGTGTCGCACAGGACCATTTGATACATCCTGCATCACCAATTCATCATCTACAGTCAGCATGCTTATACTGGGGACAAAATTTCACAGTAATTAGAATATAAGCTGAACTTGTTATGCATTTCACGGCAATCTTTCCCAACTTATCCACCATGGTAGGAAGCTTTATTTACAAACCAGAGAGCAAATTGGTTCAAATAGAAGCTCCTCCACATTTTCTTTTGATGTTGGAGACTTCAGTCACAGACAAAAGTCCACATCAAGGAATGGCCTTAGTTGAAATAAGGAGAGAATTATGAAGCAGAAAAAGAAGATGTGGGAAAGTATTTACGAATTATTGAGAAAGTGAAAGCCTTGTCTTTTGAAATGTGCTAGGTCATAGTTATTGGGGAAGACATGAGAGGGCAGACAGTTCCAAAGCTATGGCATGTAGGGAAGGAAGCAGTTGTCAAAATGGCCCACCCTGAGTTGCTGATGGCCAAACAATAATCATGCGACACAGCAGCTTGCCGAGTAATGCGTGGTCTAGCTAATGGTGGGGCACATAAGCAGCCAGCTCTTGGGAGCAAAAACCAAAATAATACCTATAGAAGAGGGAAAGTGAACCAACATTGCAGCACAGGACAAGATGGTCAAAGTTTGGAAGTCAGCCAGGGACAGTTTATAAGTCGGACCGCTTTCAAATCGACTCTGTCAAGTAAGGATACAGAGCTAGAACCACACCAAATGTGAGAGCAGTACTCCACATTGCTTATCTTTGTCTCCCTCCATGAGCAGAAAGCATACAGGTCTTGATATATGTCATTAATTTTTGTTTATCTTCTTTTCAAAAATTAGCAACTTAATAGTGTTATAGGCAAGATGCACCTGAGCACCCCTATGGATGTAAGGTCAAAAGCCTGTGGTGTTGAGGGTGAAACAACGATGAAGTTGCTCTGATGATGAGAAATTTGTGAGGTTGAGGCTGTAGCAAAGATAGCAAATGCAGTGACCTATGAGGGCCATGTAAAGGGTTTTATGAAGGTGACAGTGTAATGCAGATGGAGTGCATTGGGGTGAAAGTATAATGAAAATAAGCATGCAGAGAAGATAGCCTTTCACCTGACTTAAAAGTAAGGACTAATGCCTGTAGTATAGATATAGTGAAGATGGCCTCTGAACTGACCAATGAGGGGTCAAGACAATGGCAAGTAGTGAAGAGGATGAAGATGAAGGTGTAGCAAAAATGGCCTTTTGTACTTATGATAGCCTGTCTTCTGATGAGTTTGTAGTGAAGATAAAGTTATATTATAGATTGCCCTTGAAATAACGTGTAAGGGTCAGGTCAGAGGCCATTAGCATTGAGGGTGTAGTGAAGTATTTGGATGTGTCTCTCTCCAAAGTGAATTTGAATGCATAGAGGGAGACTTCACAGCAATTGCTCATGATTTTTTTTTTTCTAGTTTCAGGAGCTTGGTTTGAGGAATAGCAGAAGATCTTTGGATTAGCCCCTTTGATTTGAAAAATTTGTATGAGAAATACTTGGGGGACAGGGCTTTGTATGTTTGCACTTATGGATCTCCATATAGTATATAAGATTCATAAATGTGCCTTGTGGAAGGAGCAGAGAATATATATTGTGTGGGAAGAAATCTATGCAAAAGGGTTTTTACTGGGAGAGTAAGGTGTGTGTGCAAGTAGGAAGAGAAGAAGGTTTGTGGTTCCACAAGAAAGTTGGTCTGCATCTGGGTGTGTGATGTTACCTTGAGTGTTAAATGTCCTCATGGGCAGGGTGGTGAGGGATATAAATGGGAGGGTCTCGGAAAGATAGGTATATCTACAATATGCTGAGGAGGTGAGACAGTTGCAGTTTACATATGGCAGACTCCAGAAGCTGGTAGCTTAGTTTGGGATTGTGTGTGAAAATAGGAAGTTCAGAATTAATGATACAAATAAAGTGATGAGGTGTAGTATGCCTCCAAGACAGAGGATTGGAGAGTAAGTTTGAATGGGAAGAAGGTGGAAGAAGTGGAAAGCTTTTGGTACTTGGGAGTGGACATGGCAGGAAGTAAAGTGAGTCACAGGGTGGAGGAAGGGTAAAGGTCCTGGGCACAGTGCGGAATATGTGGAAGGAAAGGGCAATGTCAGTTATGGCAAAGATGGTTGTTTCATGGTACAGTGGTCCCAGCAGTGGGGTATGGAAGCAAGTTTTGGGCCCTGAATACAAAAGAACAGAAGAAAGCATATTTGCTGGAAATGAAATTCCTTATGGCAATATGTGATACGAGATGTGGGAGGGTTATCAGTGTAGGATTAAGATTTGGTAATAACTGCAAGATCTGACCAGGGTATGATAACTGGTTTTGACATCCAGAGAGGTTGAGAAGGAAAACTGTTAGAGTATAGATGCTTGAAGCAGAGGAAGTGAGATGGAGGAGAAAACTGAGGAGAATAGAGGGATAATGTGAGAGGCTTTGAGATGCTTAAGTCTGAACATTTAGGAGTGTGAAAGGCATAGATAGGATACCATAGATTGGGGCAATGTGTTGTTCTGGGGCTGAATCAAGAAACATTAAGTGATTAGGGTAAACAACAGAGCTGGTCTGAGGAACTTGGCTATGGATGGTGGTTTCTAGTTTTGGTGCATTATGCACGATATTTGACAGTGGTAATCAGCACATAAAATCACTTTTTTGTCTCCTTCTGGCACTACCATGCTAAAGTGGAAAATGGTGAAAAAGTATGAAAAAAGAAAAAAATATCTATGTCTTTAAATCTCCGTAGGAAAGTGGCTGAGAATCAGTGAACAATATTGACACTGAAAGTAAATGGCTGATCTTGCCCTGCGAAAAGAGTTCTGGAAAACCTTATAAGACAATCAGACATAATCTTTGTTCAGTAGTCTTACATACACCCGAAAATGAAAATACATTCAAACCACTTATATTCAGTCCAGATTATGTTTATATAATAAAATTTGAGGTGGTAATACAGCAATAAACAATGAGAGATTCACAATGTGGACATGCCAGACTTGAGATCTTACAATAGGATTCAAGGATTTACTTGGAATTATCAGAATATTACAGTAAACTGATATCAAACTACGAAAATAACTATAAGCCATTAGCCTTTGTTTCTTTATAAAAAGATGTGTCCTTTTAAGGGATCTTTTACACCAATGAAAAGATTATAAATACTCTACATAAGTTTATATACAACTCTTGATAATTTTCATGACTTACCTACAGTCACTTTCTAATTTCTCAACGCTAAATGGATCTGAACCATGGCCATCTTCCTCTTTGCACACTGGAGGGAAAAAATTACGTATGGCAGTTTCCCTACAAACCTGTCAAAAAATGTTTTTATCAATATACCTTACTTTTATTGGCTGTAATATAATCATTATCTTGCACTTGAGAGTTAAATCACAACATTAAAGAACACTATATGTGAAAGCTTGTTCTAGCAAATTAGAATTTCTATGTACTCAAATAATTTTAATAATGCTACAAATTGTCCATGGGGATAGAGGAGAAATACTTCCCGTGTATTCATGCATGTCAAAGAAGGTGAATAAAATGGGTGGGAGCAGGTGGATGGAAATTCTACCCTCCAGTTTTACTTTTCCAAATGAAGGAAGAGAGAAGGGGGCCAAGTGAGGAGTTTCCCTTTATGGCTCAGTTGTGTTTTTGAATGCTACCTTGCCAATGCGAGAAATGGTGAATGCATGAAAAAAAAATGCAAAAAACAATATTGTACTTGAAAAACAGTGTCATACTATCATGATTAAGCCTACGTCAATAAAATGAGCAATAAACACTATAAATAATTAGTCTCAATGAGAAACAAAAAGCTGATGATGGAATGTTACTGAATAAGTTTATTTTAGATATGCATCACTGGTAGCTTTAAATATTGTGCAATTTTGTTCTACAATGCTAGTGTAGTGCTTTGAGAATACATATATTAACAAATATATGAAAAAAAATTATAATTTCAGTCAATGTCAATCTCAGCCCACTCTTGTGATTACTGATAACAAAATTATGTTGAGCGATGACAAGATAGTGTATGATAGCAAGTTTATTGATCTATTCATTATAGTAGTCAATACATACAAAGATATGTACAAGAAACAATTTCACAGTGAGCCTCCTCTACCCATTATCATTCAATACAATAACATCACATGAAAATACGAAGACTGATGGCTCCAGAGCTTTAATAATATATTCATTTTAAATATTTACGAGACAAAAACTATATAAAAACTTGCAGACAAGTGAAAAAGAGGACATGATATGGAAGAGATATTCATTGATGAGTGACATTAGATATAACTTCCATCTTTCTGTATCTCTAACACCCGTTCCCTCCACTAACTCGCATCAAGGGGGTGGCCATGGGACACGCTTCTATTTATCCCTGTCCTCAAATGCCTTCATTGCATACACTACACTCTTCCACCACTTCTCTCCCTCCAGTCCTTTTCCGCTCTATTTCCCCACGTCCCAGGTCGTCTCCCTCTAACATCAACACTTTTAATCGTACTGTCATACACTCTCCTCACATTCTTTCCCTAACGCCCAAACCACCTCTAGAGTATTATACTTCACTTGGGGATGAAATCAATCAATTATTACTCATGTCTAGAAGTTCAATTGTTTTTTTTTTTAAATGTGTATCTCAATTTCAATTGTGAACTCTAGATCTACAGCATTACTGATGTAATAATTCATTGACGCTAAAGCCAATCCTCTTCCATGACAATGTTTACGGTCGACCCCCTAAAGGATACATAACGTGACTAATGTCTCTAACCAAAAATAAAATACATAACAACATGACTAATGTCTCTAACCAAAAATAAAATACATAACAACATGACTAATGTCTCTAACCAAAAATAAAATACATAACATGACTAATGTTTCTAACCAAAAATAAACATAATAAATAACTTAGAATTTATCCAGTTATATAAATGAGTGCATCCATTAAATACACTACCCTAAGTGGCAAAAACTGAACCTAAATGAGTGTGACACTTGGACTAGGTGTACCTTCTCCTCATGAGGTTGGCCGGACGCTTCATCCACCACTTTATGATATTTATCGAAGTAATCTCGTAATTTCATGGGTTCTTCCGTTATCCAAGGGCAGCGCTTCAAATTGTGTATGTTCTCCATGTCTTAAAAGTGTGTAATGATCGTTATTTACGGTGGAAATGGACGTGTTTGTGCAGAGAGGCAGCCGCTTCCTCTGCCAAGGTTTTAAGTCAAGGCAATGTTTACCTCGCGCGTGACGTCACGAGTTCCCGGAGTCAAATCCAGATTCCGGGCGGATTTATTTTTGGGGGGGCGGATTTAATACTATGTCATATTACAAACGCAAATTGCATTTTTCAGAGTATTTTTTTTTTTATTTGCACTTTAAAAAAAAGGTACAATATAATTGAGCAACGGTGTGCAATAATATATCAGAAAATCGATGAATAAATTGTGTATGTTGGATTCAAGGTTCCCAGAGAACCTTCGTCTTAAAATATAGGATCAAGATAAAATTAGGCCTTTAAGATCACTGTACTTCACAATCATACATCTTTTATCCTATTTAATTATGCTCACGTCTCCATGACCTCAAAGTTCTTGTGGTCTAAATCACCATGATATGATATCGATATATGCGAACTGGTTTAAATAACTGTTTTCACGCTCAAATCCATTTTCGAGCTGTCATATGGAATGCACCGAAACCACAGCTCCCTATCCATATCCAAGACCCACACACACCTTTCCATGGTTTACCCCGGACGTTTCACATGCCTTTTTTCAGTTCACTGACATCACTCCGAACCCAGTGTACCGCATCCTTCCAATTCACTCTTTCCCGTGCACGCCTTTCACCTCCGTGCATGTTCAATCCCTGATCGCTCAAAATCTTTTTCACCCTATCATTCTACCCCCAATTTTGTCTACCGATTCTCCTTGCTCCCTACACCTCTGACACACATATATTCTCTTTGTCATTCTTTTCTCACTCATTCTATCCATATGACCAAACCATTTCGACACAATCTCTTCTGCTCTCCCTATCACTCATTTTATTACCACACATCTCTCTTACCCTTTCATTACTCACTCGATCAAACCACCTCACACCACATATTGTCCTCAAACATTTCACTTCTAACACATCCATCCTCCTCCGCAGTATTTATGGCTAATGCCTCAAATCCATATAATATTGTTGGGAACTACTTTACCTTCAGACATACCCATTTTTGCCCTAGAAGACAATGATCTCTCCACACATTCTTCAGTGCTCCCAGAACCCTCGCCCCCTCATCCATCATATGACACTTTCGTTTTCAGTGTTCCATTCGCTGTCATTTCCACTCCCAATGCATCAAGCTGGCAGAAAAATTTCTAGTTATGTGTGTTACCGGATTCCCCATGCTTGTAAAACGGCAAGTTGAAAATGTAAAAAGGGATGAGGTTTCATCACTGGAAGTCCAATCTCGTCAGGGAACTTCTCACGCCAAAGGAGTCTACATTACCCTGCTACCAAAAGCGGTGCAGCCAAGAACGAAAGATGTTATTAAGCGATGTTGTTTACCCCCCCCCCCCCCCCCCGTGAACTACCTAATTGCCAACCATTGCCAGGCACTTTTAACAAACAGACAACAGACTGGATGATTTAATACTCACTTTCTCCGATGTTAATTCAACGCTTAACTACAGGAACACCAATTCCCCAAATAGATTTTCACTGAAGACATGGAAAAAACAAAAACAAAAAAATTATAAGCAAAACAATCAACATTCTCACAGCATTACGCATGGAACTAGATAGATAAGACGCCACCAGTCTATCCTAGACTTCATCAGTCTATCCTAGACTCCACCAGTCTATCCTAGACTTCATCAGTCTATCCTAGACTCCACCAGTCTATCCTAGACTCCACCAGTCTATCCTAGATTCCACCAGTCTATCCTAGACCCGACCAGTCTATCCTAGACTTCACTAGTCTATCCTACACCCCACCAGTCTACCCTAGACTCCACCAGTCTATCCTAGACTCCACCAGTCTATCCTAGACTTCACCAGTTTATCCTACACTCCACCAGTCTATCCTAGACTCCACCAGTCTATCCTAGACTCCACCAGTCTATCCTAGACTTCATCAGTCTAACCTAGACTCCACCAGTCTATCCTAGACTTCACCATTCTATCCTAGACTCCACCAGTCTATCCTAGACTTCATCAGTCTAACCTAGACTCCACCAGTCTATCCTAGACTTCACCATTCTATCCTAGACTCCACCAGTCTATCCTAGACTTCATCAGTCTAACCTAGACTCCACCAGTCTATCCTAGACTCCACCAGTCTATCCTAGACTCCACCAGTCTATCCTAGACTTCATCAGTCTAACCTAGACTCCACCAGTCTATCCTAGACTTCACCATTCTATCCTAGACTCCACCAGTCTATCCTAGACTTCATCAGTCTAACCTAGACTCCACCAGTCTATCCTAGACTTCACCAGTCTATCCTAGACTCCACCAGTCTATCCTAGACTTCACCAGTTTAACCTAGACTCCACCAGTCTATCCTAGACTTCACCAGTCTATCCTAGACTCCACCAGTCTATCCTAGACTTCACCATTCTATCCTAGACTCCACCAGTCTATCCTAGACTCCACCAGTCTATCCTAGACTCCACCAGTCTATCCTAGACTTCACCATTCTATCCTAGACTCCACCAGTCTATCCTAGACTCCACCAGTCTAACCTAGACTCAACCAGTCTATCCTACACTCCACCAGTCTATCTTGCCATGTTCCAAGCACCACCTCGACCCTTATCTATCACTTACTCCTAGATAAGATAAGAATTTAAGGTCGTCATAGTAGTGTTATCTATCTGGACAATTCGTCTCCAGTGTGGCGAGAGAGATGATGGGGGAGGAAATTCTCTGGGGGGTTTTTTGGGGGGGCAGGAGGTCGGGTCTTGGCACCAGGTGCTGCCTCGCTCAAACATGGGAGACGAGGCCTTTTGATCTGGGGAGAACTGGGGTGCTTAGTGTGCGGGGAGAGTAAAAGATTGGCTGAGATGTGGCCTCCCTCAAGGGTTTCCAGAATTGATGGTCGACCTCCACACGGGGAATGTTAAACGTAGTGTTTTGGGAGGGGAGGAGTCCACTGGGTGGGGAAGAGGGGGAGGTTATGGTGGGGGGTGAGGAGTATGGTGGTTGGGGAGGGTATGGTGTGGTCAGGGAAGTTGGGAGGGGATAGTGGTTAGGGAAGGGATGGTATGGTGACTGGGGAAGACTGGAGTGGGGTGGTTGGGGAAGACTGGAGTGTGGTGGTTGGGGAAGACTGGAGTGTGGTGGTTGGGAAGACTGGAGTGGGGTGGTTGGGGAACTGGAGTGTGGTGGTTGGGGAAGACTGAAGTGGGGTGGCTGGGGAGGGGATGATGGTATGGTGGTTGGGGAAGACTGGAGTGGGGTGGTTGGGGAGGGGATGATGGTGTGGTGGTTGGGGAAGCCTGGAGTGGGGTGGTTGGGGAGGGGATGATGGTATGGTGGTTGGGGAAGACTGGAGTGGGGTGGTTAGGGAGGTGATGATGGTATGGTGGTTGGGGAAGACTAGAGTGGGGTGGTTGGGGAAGACTGGAGTGGGGTGGTTGGGGAGGGGATGATGGTATGGTGGTTGGGGAAGACTGGAGTGGGGTGGTTGGGGAGGGGATGATGGTACGGTGGTTGGGGAAGACTGGAGTGGGGTGGTTAAGGAGGTGATGATGGTATGGTGGTTGGGGAAGACTAGAGTGGGGTGGTTGGGGAAGCCTGGAGTGGGGTGGTTGCGGGAGGGGATAATGGTGTGGTGGTTGAGGAAAACTGGAGTGGAGTGGATGGGGAAGACTAGAGTGGGGTGGTTGGGGAAGACTGGAGTTGGGTGGTTGGGGAGGGGATGATGGTATGGTGGTTGGGGAAGACTGGAGTGGGGTGGTTGGGGAAGAGTGGAGTGGGGTGGTTGGGGGAAGGGATGAATGTATGATGGTTGGGGAAGACTGGAGTGGGGTGGTTGGGGAGGGGATGATGGTATGGTGGTTGGGGAAGACTGGAGTGGGGTGGTTGGGGAGCGGATGATGGTACGGTGGTTGGGGAAGACTGGAGTGGGGTGGTTGAGGGAAGGGATGATGGTATGGTGGTTGGGGAGGGGATGATGGTATGGTGGTTGAGGAAGACTGGTGTGGGGTGGTTGGGGAAGACTGGAGTGGGGTGGTTGGGGAAGACTGGAGTGGGGTGGTTAGGGAAGACAAAGAGTATGGCGGTTGGGAAAGGGATGAGGGATTAGTGGCCTAACCACTCCCTCACAAGACGAGACGCGATCTTTTAAAATACAGTTGTATGAGTCGCCTCATCGCGAATAATGAGTGAGTCTGTGACTGGTCATATGATAATAATCATCATACCAATATCATGAGGCCTCATTATCGGTTATCAGTTATCATTACTGAATAGCGTAATGTATATGTGTGTGTGTTTGTCCATTACCTATTTGTACTGAGGGGGTTCAACACTCGTGGGGGGGCCCCTATCTAATGACCACAGCCTATTATAATAATCTAACCTATTATATGTGTCCTCATCAACACATCCCCCACACCTCAGTTCATTCCCCCTCGTCCACCACTTTTAAACCATCAATTCTACATTCTTCGTTTATTTTCTTGCTAAATTTCGTTATCATGTCCTCTGGTTATTATGCTCTCCCTACGTTATTAAAAACTGCTGTCTCGAGAACCGTTTAAAATACTCATAAGTGGTTGTGATCAGGTCACCCCTCACACTTCTCTCTTCCGTGGTGGGCAAATTTGAGGCGTTTAGTCTCCCAGGCTCCCTCTTTAGTATGGTACCACCATCTTTAAGGGGTAATTAACGACCAATTTGTATTGTACCATCTCGTGTGTAACTAATTAGTCATGGTACTGTACGTGGGTGTAATTACTAGACTGACCTGTACGCTTATATGTGTAATTACCTATTGACCTGTACGTGTGTATGTGTAATTACCTATTGTACGGTACATGTGTATGAGCAATTACCTATTACACTGTACGTGTGTAAGAGTAATGACCTATTGTGCTGTACGGGGTAATTAAACACCAGTGGGGGCCCTATCATTTATAATTACCTATTTGTACTGTACGGGGAGGGTTCTGCACTCGTGCGGGCCTATGAAACTGGACAAAATTTTTTCATACAACGTTTCAAAGCACTGTGTCTGCATTCACAGTTTCATCATTCGGTTTAATTCGTTACTCCACCACTCTTATATAACGAAAAACATTTCTTTTACACCTTCACTAACCTCTTCAAACTGGTTTCATATTTGAGAGCTTGATCGACTTCAAATTTCTGACTTCTGGCCTCTTCCATGTGTGTGTGTGTGTGTGTGTGTGTTTGGGCGCAAGCCAGTGCAGTGATAAGGGAGAGTGGGCGGGTCGTGGGGGCGTGGTCTGGAAGGGTACAGTATATAACAAGAAGACGATGGTCGTTCCCTCATTCTTCCATCGAAGCTTCTCAGGTGAGTACCAGTGCAGTGTCTTAAGTTTTAAACCCCACTCACCAGTCTTACATCTGAAACTATGCCCCCCAGGCATGTAGCAGTTACACTTTCTTGACTGCTTTATGGAACACCCCCCTTCCAACTCTTGATTGCTTTATGGAACACCCCGCTCCAACACTACAAACGTTAACTCAACACATCAAAAAGACCCTCTCCCCCCCCCACCCTACGATACACCTCGCACACTAACGACATTATAAAGTCCTAATTTTCAATTATCCCACATTATTACCACACATCATACAGACCCAGAACATATCTACCCCTTCTTGCTCTAGGGGACGTGGCTGGCTTTCTGAGCAAGTTAGGGGCTTCTAAGAAAGGATGGGTCCTGTGGTAGGAAGGTGTATGTATAAGGTCTGTGGGGGTCTGGTTGTGGAGATAGGGAGCTGTGGTTTCCATGCATTAAACATGACGGACAGAGAAGTGTGAGTGGATGCAGCCTTCTTCACCATCTTGCTAACGCAGGAAATGGCCATCAAGTATGAAAAAAATAATTATTGTATTTTAACTTTCTAAAAGGGGAAACAGAAGAAGGAGTCACACGGGGAGTGCTCATCCTCCTTGAAGGCTCAGATTGGGGTGTCTAAATGTGTGTGTGGATGAGAAAACAGGAGAGATAGGCAGTATGTTTGAAGAAAGGAACCTGGATGTTTTGGCTCTGAGTGAAACGAAGCTCAAGGGTAAAGGGGAAGAGTGGTTTGGGAATGTCTTGGGAGTGAAGTCAGGGGTTAGTGAGAGGACAAGAGCAAGGGAAGGAGTAGCAGTACTCCAGAAACAGGAGTGGTGGGAGTATGTGATAGAGTGTAAGAAAGTAAACTCTAGATTGATATGGGTAAAACTGAAAGTTGATGGAGAGAGATGGGTGATTATTGGTGCATATGCACCTGGGCATGAGAAGAAAGATCATGAGAGGCAAGTGTTTTGGGAGCAGCTGAATGAGTGTGTTAGTGGTTTTGATGCACGAGACAGGGTTATAATGATGGGTGATTTGAATGAAAAGGTGAGTAATGTGGCAGTTGAGGGAATAATTGGTTTACATGGGGTGTTCAGTGTTGTAAATGGAAATGGTGAAGAGCTTGTAGATTTATGTACTGAAAAAGGACTGGTGATTGGGAATATCTGGTTTAAAAAGAGAGTTATACATAAGTATACATATGTAAGTAGGAGAGATGGCCAGAGAGCATTATTGGATTGTGTGTTAATTGATAGGCACGCAAAAGAGAGACTTTTGGATGTTAACGTGCTAAGAGGTGCAACTGGAGGGATGTCTGATCATTATCTTGTGGAGGCAAAGGTGAAGATTTGTAGAGGTTTTCAGAAAAGAAGAGAGAATGTTAGGGTGAAGAGAATGGTGAGAGGAAGTGTGCTTGGAAAGGAGACTTGTGTGAGGAAGTACCAGGAGAGACTGAGTACAGAATGGAAAAAGGTGAGAACAAAGGAGGTAAGGGGAGTGGGGGAGGAATGGGATGTATTTAGGGAAGCAGTGATGGCTTGCGCAAAAGATGCTTGTGGCATGAGAAGCGTGGGTGGTGGGCAGATTAAAAAGGGTAGTGAGTGGTGGGATGAAGAAGTAAGATTATTAATGAAAGAGAAGAGAGAGGCATTTGAACAAATTTTGCAGAGGAATAATGCAAATGAGTGGGAGATGTATCAAAGAAAGAAGCAGGAGGTCAAGAGAAAGGTGCAAGAGGTGAAAAAGAGGGCAAATGGGAGATGGGGTGAGAGAGTATCATTAAATTTTAGGGAGAATAAAAAGATATTTTGGAAGGAGGTAAATAAAGTGTGTAAGACAAGGGAACAAATGGGAACTTCAGTGAAGGGGGATAATGGGGGGGTGATAACAAGTAGTGGTGATGTGAGAAGGAGATGGAGTGAGTATTTTGAAGGTTTGCTGAATGTGTTTGATGATAGAGGTGGCAGATATAGGGTGTTTTGGTCGACGTGGTGTGCAAAGTGAGAGGGTTAGGAAAAATGATTTGGTAAACAGAGAAGAGGTAGTAAAAGCATTGTGGAAGATGAAAGCCGGCAAGGGAGTGGATTTGGCAGCGGACGGAACCATGGAAACGGAAGTGAATCATAGGGTGGGGGAGGGGGCGAAAGTTCTGGGAGCCCTGAAGAATGTGTGGAAGTCGAGAACATTATCTCGGAAAGCAAAAATGGGTATGTTTGAAGGAATATGGTTCCAACAATGTTGTATGGTTGCAAGGCGTGGGCTATGGATAGAGTTGTGTGGAGGAGGGTGGATGTGCTGGAAATGCGATGTTTGAGGACAATATGTGGTGTAAGGTGGTTTGATCGAGTAAGTAATAATAGGGTAAGAGAAATGTGTGGTAACAAAAAGTGTGGTTGAGAGAGCAGAAGAGGGTGTTTTGAAATGGTTTGGTCACATGGAGAGAATGAGTGAGGAAAGATTGACCAATAAGATATATGTGTCAGAGGTGGAGGGAACGAGGAGAAGTGGGAGACCAAATTGGAGATGGAAAGATGGAGTGAAAAAGATTTTGATTGATCGGGGCCTGAACATGCAGGAGGGTGAAAGGCGTGCAAGGAATAGAGTGAATTGGAACGATGTGGTATACCGGGGTCGACGTGCTGTCAATGGATTGAACCAGGGCATGTGAAGCATCTGGGGTACACCATGGAAAGTTGTGTGGGGCCTGGATGTGGAAAGGGAGCTGTGGTTTCAGTGCATTATTACATGACAGCTAGAGACTGAGTGTGAACGAATGTGGCCTTTGTTGTCTTTCCTAGCGCTACCTCACACACATAAGGGGGAGGGGGTTGTTATTCCATGTGTGGCGAGGTGGCGATGGGAATGAATAAAGGCAGACAGTATGAATTATGTACATGTGTATATATGTATATATCTGTGTGTGTATATATATGTACACATTGAGATGTATAGGTATTTATATTTGCGTGTGTGGACGTGTATGTATATACATGTGTATGTGGGTGGGTTGGGCCATTCTTTCGTCTGTTTCCTTGCGCTACCTCGCTAATGTGGAAGACAGCGACAAAGCAAAATAATAAAAAATAATATACATATTCCATCATCACGTGATCACAAAAGCAGTACAAAATTAATTTCTGTGGGACTGGTTCACTGTCAATGGATGGAAAGGAGTACAATCTTGCTGAGGAACTTTTCACTCTAGAGGAGTCCATACGTTCTCAGCTCCTGAATGAAGTGTCCCTTTAAAATGCAAATACTTTCACTCGAGTGTTACATCTGGACTACAACTGTTTGTGGCCGTTCACAGTGGCAAGGTGTCATGCAATTCCTAACAATGGCAACTTAACCCCAGGAGTTTGATGACTTAAACCCTTGAGTACGATAAACCACAGGAGTATGATAGCTCACACCCTTAAGTACGATAACTTAAAGTCATCATACTTGTATGGTACCATCATACAATTGTAGGGAAAGTCTTCGTACAGGAAGGTTTGTCATTGTATTGAAGTGAGTAAATGTCAGAGGTCACATGGATAAGGTTAAGTTCAGCACTTCCAGCAGTTCATACAACATAATACAATTGTTACAACACCTACAAGACAATACAGCATTACAGCAAATATATAAAACTCTGTGTTGTACAGTACACTTGAAATACAAGTGTTGCATCAAATGTTCAACACACATGCTATATGACACATATGGATTACACAATGCAACACAACAGTGTTATGTCATGAAGGAAACACACAATATTACACCTGTGTTATCCACATGAGACAGTAACACCGTATAACAAATGGACATCTGAAAACAATAACACAGTATTACACCATATCCAATGCAAATATTACACCAAAACCCACACATTTGTTATATTGTCCCCATAAAGTAAACATAAGTGTTACCCCATACTCTGTGTTGCACCAGTAACTAAAGAAATACTGGAACAGTGTAGCACCCTAAGAGCATAGCATGGTACCTCAGTCCCCTCATTCCAACCATCTTGCCCCTTCCTTTAAAAAGGGGGCATTGGAGATCTTATATACACACAGAAAGCATACTCTTCCATGGAAAAGGTTTTCCTTCACAATCTATATAACCGAAGTACGTAATTCACATTAATTCAGTTTCCAGTGCTACCTTTCTTCGTCCCTAGAAAACTCCTATGAAACTGACTGGAATTTAACAACTATAGACCTTGTTTGTTCCTGCAGCTCTTTAAAGGTTCCCTCTCTACCCGGCACAGGCCACTGTCCTGGGATGGTGGCCTATGTCACATCTGGAGAGGAGGGTGGTGCATATGTCCGTCATGTGTTGGCTGTAATGGGTATTCCTCCCTCTTCCCATCATATACTCTAGGTATGACTGGAGTACGTGTCCGGATCCTGCTGGTGGTGTTGGTGTCTGTCCTAGCCACTGCTGTCTCTCACCCTGCCTGGCTTCAAGACCCCACTGCACATAATGTAAGTCCTACATCATAGCCTTCTATGGCCCTGAGAGTACACACACTGTAGTTCATGAAGTATTTCACATTATACTGTATCTATACAGTACTTGAAATCACGTACATACGTATTACTGTCTTTCACCAAAATCAGACGTTTCTCCATAATTGACACTACCATCCCTTCTCCAGCAAAAGGAGGGTGGCGAAAGCATGGTGCCCCTGGTGCTGCTCCCATTACCCCCACGCCACCAGCAGCAGCAGCTTGTGACTGATGTCGCCAGGAAACGTAATGCTGAGATACTCAACACGCTGCTGGGGTCACAGGACCTTGGCTACATGCGCAATGCTGGCAGGCGTTGAGTGTGTGTATGCAAGTGTGTGATAATCACATCCTTCGCAACCCCTCATCAAAAACACCCAGCTCTCTTGAAATTCAGCCTCACCATCCATTCAAAACATGGCAACGATTTACATTTATTATCCAACTTAATTTCCTGCTTGAGCTTTAAGTGAATAACATATGTGGTGGAA
Organism: Panulirus ornatus; assembly: GCF_036320965.1. Lineage (NCBI taxonomy): Eukaryota > Metazoa > Arthropoda > Malacostraca > Decapoda > Palinuridae > Panulirus > Panulirus ornatus. Next base: position 2,010,954 of record NC_092272.1, on the reverse strand, counting down.
TACTTACGTGGCAAACATAGGTGATGACCAACATACTATTCCAGTGAAATAAATTAATTCATGAACTGTCAAAAATATTTTCCTATATAAAACCTACTTCATCTTTGTACATACATGTATATAAATGGCACAGCACCCACTACATGCTTTAGTTCATGAATAACACTTTCTTCCTTCGAGTTCATTACATAACAGTCAATCCTGGGGTTACTCCTCCACTTTCAGTAAAACTTTTTTGTAAGCAACCTTTTCCTCTTGGTTGAAAGCTGCTTTGCCTATAGCACTTCTAGTCTTCACCTCCTTGTTACAAGCTCCATAGAAAGATATGATACTTCCTAAATAGGTGTTAAACATACTGACAAATGAATAATCATTACTTTTTCTTTATCTAGAAGGTCACATTTCTATCCCATCTTTTCTCTCACCCATCATACTTTGCCAGTCCCCCATGATCACTACATAAACTTTGTTTCTTGAGTTTCATTCAATTCTCTCAGTCTCCAACCTCATTAGGACAATCGTCTCCAACCTCATTAGAACAATCACTGGTTGGCATGTACATTTGCATAACTTCATCCTATTTTATCAGCTTATAATCTTACTGTAATCATCCAATCTGATATGCTAGTTACTGTCTTCACTGTGTTCTTAGTTTCGTGTACTATATCATCACAAAGAAAATCATTTACTCACTATATAACTTCCAACTGACCCATAATATCTACCTAAACTTCACTTTCTTCTGGACGTCCTTTACCTCTCCTGATCTGTTCGATGTCCTTTACCTTTCCTGATCTGTTCATTAGTCTGGTCCAAACCTTACTTTCTTGTTGCTGGGACTTCACTTGGTGACAACCTCAAGGGTCCTGCATCCTCTCTTGCTGTATGCAGCTGAGTTTGTTGACTAGCAGTTTGGTTCAAGTTTGCTTCATTTCTCTTAATAGTGAAGATCCAAGAAATTGACAAAGGACGAATACATTTGTACACTTTCTTTTCTGCCTGGGTTATGCAAAAAGATATACTTATCCTCCACAACAATATAAGTTGTTACTGACCATCATGAGTGGAGAAAATAAGTGGAAACACTAAGTTGCCATTGATTCCTTCCTGCCTCACTGTTCTGTTATCCACTGTGCCCAGGATTTTCAACTGTCCCACATAATCTACTGCAGACTTGCAGTCAACCACTGGATACTACCTGTACCATCTATTGTACATCAACATTCACTGGATTAACACCTACATATTTCATTTCAAGGCAGAGCTAGCCAATAACCTTCTTTTTCTTTTTTTTGCATATACACCCAATCCACAGTGAACAAAACAGAAATCGATGTCAAATATATATATGAATGAAACAATAAAATAAAAATACTTACCTACTTGGGAACCTCCAGAAAACTTCTTTCACTGGAACAAGCACATCCAATCACATATCTGGAAGTTACTTGGGGCTGAGTCTCCAACTCACCCCTGTATTACCACCTCTGAATGCAGTAGTTTCTATCTAATAAATGACTGTAGGTAGAACGATAAAAGGAGTAATCTATGTTTTTGTAATTACACAACATATACATCAGTCTTGTCATGATCATATTGGAATTTTCAAAAAAACATTACAGAGGCTTTCAAGCTGACAACACAATCCTTGTTTTGAATCTACACCAAAAAAAATAATAACGAATTTTTATGATATTGCTAACAAATATGCAATTATGACCAAGGTAGAACACATAACTGAAATTTCACTTCTTTGACATTTCACAATACATGGCAGTGTGATTACTGGAATCTTTGGGTTAAATCCTTATCTTCTGAGACAACACAAAGGACACGGAATATCTTGGCTTTCTTAACAGTATGTGGAAAAAAAATTAATAAAATGTAATTTGTACTCCATATTCAATCACTACAGATTAGACAGCTATATCCTGACGATAATATTCAGTGCCTGTCAATTCAAGGCATTATTTTCACTAAAACAGACAAGATATAACTGTCATTACATTAAACACTAAAACAAAGCAAGATACTATACATCACTTTGGCCCTTTAATATGTCAATGGCACTAGAAAAATACACTGAATTGCCATACTATTCACTCTTTTGTAAAACTGCAATGAACTGTAATTAACAAATCACACTGGCCTTGATTTCTCTCAACAAGAGAACTTGAGTGTTGTTGTTCATAACCACAAAAAAGTCATAATGGAGTATGCACTGTATCAGCTGTTTAACACGTTTTTATGTTAACATAAATGATGAGCAACAGCGACATCGTTGAATCACAAAATACTTCAGGCTGTAAACAACAATGTCAGACTATAAAAAAAAGGAAATATATACAAATATACCATTCCATTACTGGAAAAAAAATACATAAAACTGTTACAATCATATCTTTCAGATAGAAAAAATTTTGCACTGGAAAAATGTACATGGTACACATAACAAATATATTCCTCCTTGGGGAACCAGGACAAATTTATACAGAAGACAGTAATTATTCTTCTTTATCAAAATACAAAATATACAATACAAAATTTAATGTATCACAAATGGTAAGGAATGATACAAACAGTCAGGGAGCATTCTCATAACACAGCATGCATTTCTAATACCTATATCAGAGAGACCTGTAAAAGACATTCACGACATAAGCTATGACAAACATCATGGAAGAAAACTTGATCATTATTTTCTCTCCATTTTTTATATACTTTCACAGTAAATACCCAAAATGTACCTTCTGTACCCCAATGTGTACTCACCACTTGTATACAAAAATCACGTTTCTTTGACAGTGGTCTTAAAAAGTTTGGAATTCTCTTAATCTATATCAGAATATTCCAAAAGCATATAATCACACCTATATATTTCTAAATCCTAAATACAAGGTACATTAACATACCTAAATCATCTGTTAATTCACAACTAAGTCTCAGACTAAATATCTTACTGAAAAACTGCTGTCTAGTTCCTAAGGTTATATCATCCCTTATAACCATATACACAGGTTCTTACAAATGTTTACTGTTGTGAGTTTTGGGCCCTCGATGAATGAGTTAACAGTTTTCTTCCTTAAAAAAGATTCCTATAAACTTATGTACTCAAAAAGCATTTATACCCACATATGTATATATATATATATATATATATGAGTTCATTGGTTTGACCTACATCTACTTTACATATTTACTACTCTCATTAAAATCACACACACGGTCAGACAAGGACTGAACCAGACAAAGTAGAACACGTCTTTCTTGCAACATTTTTCAGACAAGAATATAGAAGGTACCATGTTGGGTGGAATAATAAGTTACTTTTAGGAGTCAAGGAATCGTAAAAACCAGCAGATAAGGATAGCACAAAGGATAGCAAAGTGTTTTCTCTGAAGTATGGACAAAATGTGGTAGCTGTAATAGTAAACAAGTGGAGAACCTGGTTGCCTCTGATCTATAAGTCAGGTTAGTACTGCTTTATGGAGTCTGTGCCTCTACTTATAGGGAAACAGACGAACGTGAAAAAGGAAGTATACACACAAAGGGAGTGATAATATAAAGAAATCAAAAGCAAGGAGAAAATGAGTAAAATCTAGGTAAACTTCACGGATGGGAGAGCAAGACATGGACAATGGTGAAACACACAAAACTAAAATTTTGGAGAACATGTGAAGACAAACGAACAACTGTAAACAAAATAAATAACAATACTACAAGAATCTAGGCAACACAAAAGAAAACTACTGTTGCAAGTAGTGAATGGTAAGAGAGAAATGCTCTTTGAACTTCAGAAAAGTAGCCATATCATAGGTAAAATAACAAGAGAGTGCTGACAAGACTGGAGTAAAGTGAGAAAGAACTGGTTCATAGGCTTTCAACACTACACTCTAACTCCTTGAAATGGAACATAAGAAAGCTTGAAGTATGGTTGAAAAAACTTTAAATATGCACAGTTTAACAGATATATTCAGAAGAGCTAAAAAAAAAAAAGGCTGGATAGTCGCATAGCTTACCTATCCCTTTCATCTAGGCATGTACTAGAATCCAAAGGCAAGTGACAAAATCTGCTACAAAATGAGCTACAGAAGAGAATCACAACCTTAGACTTACCCAAAGTATAAGATATATATATAATTCCTCGACAGATTCAATGATGATGATGTGTAATTTCATAGAAACTAGGTGGAAAAATAGAATCACAAAAAATTTGGTAAAATACTTTTACAGTAACACTGGATCAAAGGAACAAGTTAAGTTAAGAGGAACTAAATGTAGATGTAGTGACAAGGGAAAAATTCCGAAAAATTATATGAAAGAAACAGGAGGCAGGGATGGGGCCACGTATATGTAAAAACTCCCTCCTCGTGCACACAATTAGATAATCATATATTCACACACAGATTCCTCTCTTTCCCTGTCATTCCTTTATAATGAGCAAAGGTAGAATCCTAAAATAAAAGAATAGCTGGGTTTTTAAATTTCTTGAAACTGAAATGGGGAAAAAAATCCCATCGCACTATTAACTATAAATTGCGATTTTCTCATGGCTTCTAATTCACGTGTGAAGAGAAACTTTGAACTCTAAACTAACATTCTAGTCATTCGTAAGGAAAAGAAAACAGTACATAATACTCTAAAATGTCTCTACAATTCAAAATTATGTGAAAGGCAAAAGTTCAGATCTTTGGCAGTGTTGAAACTTCTTATTACAACATTTCTACATTATCACTAGAATTCCTACTGAATGAGCATTGCTTTGGGAGTTCTAAGAAATACCTACTGCAGTCTATTTCAGTACACCAATGAATGATATCCCATCATGGAAAAGGCAATGATTTACTGCCAGATCTTCCATACTTTGTCCAATATGTTCATCTTCACCACAGAACTTTTGAGTGTACAATAGAATCAATAAAATCTCTACATTTGCAGGTAAATCTAACTAAAGTATCAAAAATACTAACCCTTTTTATATAACACGCTGACCAAAGATCTGTTCAGTGGAATTCATTCACCAGATATTTCTAATTATCTTTTCTTCCATTTTTATTCAAATTATACACTTGTCTCTATATTCATCACTATCAGACAAAGACCCGTAACGTCTCCATAATGGGTCTACGGCAAACTGGGCATGTGTTGTCTCTGGTAATGATAGCTGAACGGCATGCATCACACAGACAGAGGTGACGACATGGCAGCAAAATGACACACTTCACTTGGTCTTGGCACACAATGCATAAACGGCCCTCACGTTCTTGTTCTAATTCCCGATAAAGTTGAATAGTTTGGCCATCTACCCTACTTGTGGATTCCCGTCCCTGTTTACTTTCTGCAAAACTGTTGGCAGGTGGATTGGCAACACCCTCCTGAAAGTGTTCTGGAAAGCGCTGACGAGTGATTGGGCGTCTTGCAGGGCCAACTGGCATAAGTAATGGTGCTGGATTCTGGGGACCCACCTCTTCATTTGCCAAAGGATCAAGATCAGCATGAGGATCTTGAATGTGATTAGGAACTGGAACAGGCATATTCATTTGCTGGGCAAAGAGCTGGTTCTGAGGAAGGTTAAGGTCAGGAACATTATCATTGTTATCATTGCCATTCTCATCATTTGCATCATCAAGCTCTTCTTCCTCAGTGTCATTTTCCACTGGAGGTCTCTGATGAGCTCGCTCTACCACTGCCATATACCAACGAATAAAACGCTGCCTCATCACCACAAACACAGAAGGCAGTGGCACATCTGGGACTAAAATCATGTTTTCCATCATGTAAAAGAGGGCATATTTCAAACAAATCATTACGGCCAAACCCATAACCACACCTATAACGGCTTCTAGTGGTACATCGCATACAAAATTGATAATACTGGAGGAACATATGCTTCCAAAATAGATTACAGATAACCAAGCATCGTTTATTGCTTGGCTGCAACTAAGATAAGCATTTGAAAAAAGGTGAAACAGTCCTGTGAACAAAAGGCAAATCATACTGGGTATAAGGCTTATGATGAATACTACAGATGAGCCAAATAAGATGAAAGCTTGTTTTAACACTATGAGTAAGTTGCCCATCTGTGCCCATACAGCCTTTATGCCATACAATACAGAACAATATGAAACATGGACAAGATGGAACGAGTACACCGTGGCAGACATTGTACATATGATAAAGCCTTTCACAAAGTTAATCAAAGTAGTCACTGCAGTCTGTAATGCAGTACCCAGAGCAAGTACAGCATTTCCTACATCTCCAAGGAAGATCAGGAGATCAGCAAGTAAGATTGACAAAAGATCGGCAGCCTGGGAAGGGAAGAGAAATATAGGTCTCTGTTAGAAACATATTTTCACATCAGTGATAATACTGTATACCTCCTTAGTCTATACCTCTATATCTTCATCATGTACCTTCTATGCTGCACAAAGTACACTGATTGACTTCAAAAGGTTTATATTCATCCTTAAGCATCTGAAAGCATAAGAGAACTGAATATCCTCTGTTTATCTCCCTGCCCAAGAAACTCATCACCATAAAAGCCTCACTGATGTTTTAATTTGTCATTTCAGTTCTGCTACTTACAGCAGTTAACTTATCATAAATCCCATCCTCATTCTTGAATAGTACCACAAAAGGATTCCAAAGGTCATAACAGGTTTTTGTCAAAAAAAAAAAATATGATGCTACCTCAAAGTTCTGGATATTCAAACATACAGAATACGGTAATACGTCACTTCTTGTGTAAGTCTGTTTTGCCCTATCTCTAAAAGGCTTAATTTCCTCACGATCTCGAACACAGTGTTCCCCTGTGAGTCCTTGTCTTTGCCTAAAACTGTACATTTCATGCGATTAGCACTTCCATACTAGCTAATCCATCAGTGGTACCTGTAGCCTAATTTTCCTAGTGTCTACAGATTTCCTGCTCATGCTTATTCACTTTCTATACATATACAGTAAGATTTTAAACTTGTAATTATATTTCTGGGAACACATATCCAGCATAAGGGGTCATCTTGTGGATACCTGAGGTATATGCATATGCACCCCTAATAAATTCTACAAGTACTTTTCACTTGCTCTTTTCATGTGCCTATTTTGTGAAGTTCCTTTACTTACAAATTAAAGTTATAATTACTATTCGGTAACTTTCTACAATTCTTAAAATTCCCCTCGACAACCTAATCATCATAAAACTTCTTTAATATCTTTATTTCCACATCAAGACCTCTTTATCTGCTTTTAATTACAATTTCATTATTTTGAGCTATTTTCTTACTTCTTCACACATCTTTGTAAACCTAATAACTTCTAGACTCTAGCTAAATACTACTGAACCTGCTAATAATCCAAGTTGACAAATAATGATTCTATCAATAATTCAACTTGAGAAGGCTTTGTGTAAGCTCTCGAAAAGAGTGATTTTCATCACTTTTAAAACCATGAAAAATCTTTCTAACATCTTTCTAATCTAACTTTCCCCATCTTTTATAAAATCATCTTTTTGTTAGAAAGATGACAAGATTCATAATTTTCAAAAGGATGAAAATGCAAAATGATATCCTCATAAAACAAAAATTTGTAACAGTAAAGAAATCATTAAGTTTCTATACATCTATCATCATACACTCCATCCCTGTGTCCAAGCAATTTGGCAAGAATTAGTTATGTAAACCTGCAATCATCTAATATGCAGGTTGGCCATTTAATGTGCATATTGTATGTACGTAAATTTGCCATGTGCTGTTACGGTTCATCAATATAAACCGCAATCATCAAAGAAAATGACTAAATTAAAGTGAAGGAATTACATCATAATATTGCTTTACACAATTACATACATGCAAAGAAATTCAAAAAACAAGCTCTTCCGTAGCATGTGCTTTACAATCCACTGAAATGTTTCCTTGATGTCTATGGGAACTGTGCAAAAACATACAATTTAAATAACATCATCAAATGGTAACCTATTCACTATAGCCAGAGAATGTATTTTTTTATTATTTTGCTTTGTCGCTGTCTCCCACGTTAGCGAGGTAGCGCAAGGAAACAGACGAAAGAATGGCCCAACCCACCCACATACACATGTATGTATATATACGTCCGTACACGCAAATATACATACCTACATGTACATCTCAATGTACACATATATATACACACACAGACATATACATATATACACAATCCTATGAGTCCACGGGGAAAATGAAACACAAAAAGTTCCCAAGTGCACTCCCGTGCAATAATCACATCCTAATAATCTTCATTTTCAATTCATTGTAGCTGAAGTGTATTATCAAAAATTCTTGAATCATTTGCCTCAGCCTCAAGTTGATACATACACTCACTGACATATCTTGTTGCGTTCTGTACAATACAGCCGAAATATTTCCAAACACTGATTAGCATACCTGGAGATGTCAAGGAAGCTGGTAAAAGATGTATGCCATCACATTAGGTGATAATTTGTGAAGCTGTGACACTCTTATGAGACACTGAACGCCAGTGATGAAAACATCTAGTAATCATGCTTGCTTTTGCCCAAAAACATTACCAGGAATACCACACATCTTACTGCATATCCCTGACATAACTTCTGGATTACCTCAAACACATTGAAGCAGCATAAGTTAAGGGTGCAGTGCACTTGTAAATATTCCACCAGGATAAGTTGTATATCATTTCAAACTGAATGTAATCCTAGTTCATTGTAATAAACTAATAAAGAAATTTTTTGAATATATGACAATATCCCACAGAGAGATTCAGTATTAGTGAATATTAGAATAGCTGCAGTGATGGGGTGAAAGAAGCATTTAATATTACTTGAAAGTATGAAAGGTTGACATGACGTGTAATTACTCCTTTCAGTTATACTTCACTCAGATATATCTGTCTAGCACCTGTGGTTATTTCCTACTGACATAAAATGTTTCTAACTGGTGTCTACAGGGTTTTCAAATGAATTCATCTACTTTATATGCTTTACAATCTATTTTTCTCATCTTCCATATCTTTGAGTTAAAATCATAAGTTCTTAGTGGAAAAATATATACTGTAACTTAAGGATGATATTTCATATTCCAAGCCAAGACATCTTACGTCTGGCAAGTACGACCCAACACCATGCTTCTACTGTCCGATCTAATGTATCTTGAACCTTTTAAAACCTTATGCTTTCTTTAACTACCTCTATACATGGTATACCCTCCAAAAAAGTGCAAAGATATGACGAGTACCTTATGAGTAAGCAGTAACAGAAGTTGGACAATACGATTAGTTGCCTTAAGAACAGTAGTCATGACCTGATTGTTGAGACGAACTGCAACTCCAACACCACTCCATACCATTCCAAAAACTCTGCCCATTTCTTCTGCCACAACTGTCAACACTTCAGCCATCCTGGAATATTAAGATAGTACATAATTCAATAAAATACGCAGAGAAAAAAGGAGGCCAGCTTACTTAATTCCTAATACTTATATGCAAGTAATTATCCACTTTTCGGACACCACAAAAATAACTTGTAGATTTCATCAAAGTGCACATCATTGGAATCCTTATATACGGCATAAAGGGATTACTTTGTTAAAGCATATGTTATCTTACGTCGTAACTTTGCTGTTCTACCTTAACAAAAAAAACAATCTACAAATAGAGGCTAGAAAATCAATTGGTGACTTTGTACTTTCAAATGCTCATTTTTCTAAAGATCTTGTACGAGTGTCAAGAAAGAGGTTCATTAGATCTATTTCTTCTTCATCCCTAAAGAGGATATATATCACTAAGGCTACGATCAACAAATATCCGCAGTTATAGTTGTACATATGTACAGATGCACTCCTCGATGAGGGACAACATTTTGACATTACTACAGCAGACTTTCTTACCCTTGGTTAACTCAACATCGTGTATTTTCCTTGTCCGTATCTCAAAATTCGCCTCATCTTCAAGAGCCTTACTCATCCCGAGTACCAAACATTATCACGGACGAAATACATCAGTTCCCTTACTATAAATCATAAATCAACTATATGAAGAGTAATTAATCTACTGATATACATGTCATTACAATCCATATGTTATCCCTGCGGTGCCACCAGAAAAGCTGGCGATGCCTTTACTTCATGTCTTCATCTTAATATATCTTAAAATCCAGGTGATTAGTGAATGATATAGCCTCCAGTTAGGCATATAAATGTTAATAAACTATCCTTATTTAATCTACCCTAGTCAAAGCCCCAATAAGGTAGACATTCACGAACACTAGCCCCTCCCCCCCTCCTCTTCAGGACCACCCCCCTCCCCCCTCTATCCTAACCAACTGTATTACCCTACGTACAACTAGGCACATACAAGACCACATACCCTAATGATACTATCTAACGACCCAACGACCTCATTAAACAGTAGAGAGAGACAGAGGAGTGATAAATGATCATAAACGAGTTACGGGGAGACACGTACCTTGAACGCCTTGGTGGATCCAGGATAACATGCAACTGGTTGGGCTTCTTCCTCCTCCCGGTGGAGCACCTCCTCCCTCACAGGCTCTCCACACACTCCTCACTGACTGACGTCGCCTCACAAGGTAGCCAGGCTCCTCATGACACTCATGGCCTCCTAATCACACGCCTCATGGCTCAGTCAGCCATTGGTTAGGAGGTTTAAAGCTGGGATGTATCGTGTGTTGTCTTGTGGTCAGACCAGCTTGACGGGGGACAACTGCTTAGCGCTATCTCCTCATGAGGCTGAGTACAACCTCCAATTTAACCTAATGTAATGAATAAACTTCAATTAAATTATGATTCACTACAATATGAATTGATTATGATTTCATCTGGCTGATTCTAAATTTTCTCAGACAACAGGTTCATATAAATAACATCCCTAGCCAAAAGGGGAACTAAGGTATAAGGACAACAACAGCGGCATTTAAAAAACTGGCCGTTGTTTACACAAGGATCAGGAAAAACGTTCTTTCTTCACACCTAATAACGTTTACAGCACACTCACGTCCCCTATCTTTACATTTATCACTTATGGGGATGATAAAAGATAAAAAAAATCTCTCAAGGGGTAATTTAAACCAAGATTCCCCGTTATTAATTTTTTTCCTTTTAAAAGCAGCATATTTGGGACCTGCTGAATGGACGCTGACCCACATATTTATATTTGTATTTATATTTGTCTTTTATTTCCCGACGTCACTATGACCCTCACCTTCTAAGACAATGGATATCTTAAGAGATAAGATAAATTCATATTCAAAATTTTTTTTGTGTACCGAGAGATAAAATGGATTCTTAACCTACAATTGGGTGAATTTCCTGCGTGCAATGTTTGAATTTATAACATAATTACTTACCCAGATCATTAAGGTTAAATATAGACCTAATTAGACCACGGCTTTCATTAACTGCTATTGATTTAAAGATATTAAGAACGAATATCTAACAGCAAGCTGGTAGAGGAACAGTACTAAAATACTATAATATATATATATATATATATATATATATATATATACACACACACACAAAGGAGAAACTGGGATTTAAATAACGCCCACGAGGCCCGGCGGTTTAAAGTACCCGCTCAAGGTATGGCGTCAGCAGCCAACATACCGATTTAAATTTAAAACTGCCGGTTTAAATTGCGACATTGAATTTATTCATACTTAGCCATTTAAAGGTCTGTCTAAAACGCGTGGTGTAACTAGGTTGGTGATGACGATTTGTACTTTGGCAACATTGTTGGTGTGAGTAGATAAACAGCCTGAGAGAGAAATAAAAATATAATAATATTGATTACTAAAGCAAGATGACCATGTGATTATTATGTCATCAGATGTCACATCTCTAGCTGCTTACACCTCATATTTAGGGACAAGTAATGGACCGTTAATACTATCATACCAGTGAAACTGCTTGTTACAGTAGTTTGGTACGTTATTAATAGTAAAATACTAAGTTCAGATGCGAATATTAATCCCGATTCTTCATGCAACCATTTTTCTCTATTTTAAGGTTCTATATTCTCAAAAATATTTGTTTTTGCTCAGTGAATCCGTTGTCTTCATAAGTTACTTTAACCTTCTCGCATTTATAAATATGCTAATTTATTTCTCATGTTATTCACGAGTCTCGATAGTAAAAAAAAAAAATAAAATCCATTTTGCATTTTTATACTACTAATTACCCCTTTAGTATTCAAATGAGAGAGAGAGAGAGAGAGAGAGAGAGAGAGAGAGAGAGAGAGAGAGAGAGAGAGAGAGAGAGAGAGAGAGAGAGAGAGGAGAATTTATCCATGTCATAATTAAATACAAAAAAATTGGCGGGAATATTATGTGGATAAAAAAATAATCCATGACTTTCCATTTTTGGCCAACTTTGACGATTCTGGCACCTTAAACTGATTTCAAACTGACTACAATGTCTCACCAAACATTACTATGAGTATAATAAGTATCTAAATTCTTCAGCTCATGAGTTTACCCTTTCTGAACACTAAAGCAAGTTTTTGGTGCAAACACCAACACTTTAATTTAAAGTTTCTTAAGGGGAACCTATCAACCCCTCCCCCCCCACACCCTTAAAGCTTCTCAGGTGCATTTAAGGGCTTAAATGACCAAAAAATGAATTTAGATCTGACATGGGATAAGGGACTTCACTTCAGCAGTGACAAGAAACCGCAGTATACGATTAATGCAATTTACAGCTAAGACTCAATCTGCCACAGTATTATAGGATGGATGCAATGCAGTCGTCTCAATTTTTAAAAAGAAATGGAAGAACCTATGGAGAGCATTAAATGATTCTTTTCATTTTTTTGCTGAGCCAGCTAACAGCTCATAGCCTGGCTTATGTTTCTCCATAGGTATGGGTTTCCTGAGGTCTTACCCATCACTACAAGGCCTTCAAAATATCTTTCACATTTCTTTTAGACTTTTATCGCTGGATTCAAAACACTACTTCAAGAGTACAAGTACCCAAAGGAGTACATCCATGGACTTGCATAAACAAGAATTGAGACAAGATTAAGGATTTAAGAAAACCCCTTATTTACCAGAATATGCAAACTGGAGATTTGTTACTTTCAAAATAATTCAAAAAATTAATAAATCAAGTTTTTCACTATTACTGTAAACAATGCAGAATTCATTTTCATTCATATCATCTAAAGAAAAAAAAAGGAGGATCATAATACAAATCTGTCTTGAGCAAAATGAGATTATATTTACATAAAAGTATATGGCATCACTACACCATAAATTCACTTATCTCACATCCACAGCGACTGATCTAAATATAGTATCAATGTTATTGTGTTACAATTCAGAAAGATCATTTTATCTATTATCACTCTCATACCCAATCATGCACAAAATAAATTTCTTATGTAATAATTTGCATACCTGAGGAGCACAAAGTAAAGCTTAAACTTAAAATGTATACAGCATTCATGAGATTATCCAAACACCTCCAGGTGATTTAGTCAAGAATTCTCTGCAATAATTAGTCTGAATACTGTTCATATATATAGCAGAGTACCCATGATTCAAATGCCTTTATGTATAATTATTCAATTAGTGCACACACACATATATCTATTTATTTCTTTATCATACTTAATCGCTGCTTCCCTTGTCAGCAAGGTAGTGCCAGGAAACAAACGAAGAATGGTCCAAGGTAGGGGGAGGGGGTGAAGGCACTGGGAGTGATGAAGAATGTGTGGAAGGAGAGAATGTTATCTTGGTCAGCAAAAATGGGTATGTTTGAAGGAATGGTAGTTCCAACAATGTTATATGGTTGTGAGCCATGGGTTATAAATAAGATCGTACGGAAGAGGGTGGAAGTGCTGGAAATGAAATGTCTGAGGACAAATTGTGGTGTGAGGTAGTTTGACTGTGTAAGTAATGAAAGGGTAAGAATATATATATATATATATATATATATATATATATATATATATATATACATATATATGTCTGAGTATGTGTATGTATGTGTTGATATATATATGTGCATTTATGTATGTGAGTGGATGGGCCATTCTTCATCTGTTTCCTGGCGCTAGTTGCTGACGCAGGAAACAGAGATTATGTATAATAAAATAAATAATATATACGGACACAGGCACTTTCTACAAAATCAATTATTCCATTAAAAAGTAAATAACCATTATGTAATTCACCTTTACTATTCAACTTTCCCTAAGCCTGAAACATGTTCAAATAACAATATTTCCTAACATCAGCCAGGGTAAGAGATTATGGGTAAAAAAAAAAAAAGTACTGCCTCATAAACAGTCTAAAAATTATTGTAAAGTTGGAGGTAGATATCCAGTGCGATAAAATAATACTTATTTTAAGCAATTTCCTTCAGAGCACAAGTAGAAAAATAATCAATTTCAGTATAAAATTCATGTACACAAAGTGATGTATCACACATTCTGTGCAGCTGCAATGAACAGAAATACAGAATTTTCAAAAAACTACAATGAACTAATCAGATCAACTATGAGCACAGCATACAGACCCCAACGTTCATGCAGAAATCATAACATTATCAAATACATTTCATAAATGCTTTCTACACTAATAACATTCATGCAGTAAACATAATGCAGGCAGCTTAATATTAAAACTATTAGCATCGAAAAAATAACAAAGCTAATAGTTCAATCCCTATCAAAATAAATATCCTGATCATGTCATTTCTTGAGCAGGTTGAAAAGTGGAAAAAAAAAAATATATAACTTCTATTATTGTCAACTCAATTGCCAAAGCTCCCACTGGACTGTCTCCTGTCTCCATTCAATGACAATGTTGAGTATTCATAATTTACAAATTTACAAAGACCCCCATCCCCTCCCTTCCTTTCAGAGCTTAATTTACAATGTAACATCGAAGAGAAAGACTATTAGTCTTGTTAGAATGCACTGCACTCACACTAAAATCTTATAATAAGAACAATGAAGTATACATCTTGCTTTACCAGTAAAAAAAGCCTTAATTTCTCCCCAGCAGATAAATTCAAAGACGCGAATTTGTAAGGCAATCACTAAAATCAGGCTATACAATCCTATCCAATCGAATGTACTTGGAATAATACATGTTTCATTCTTTCTTGCTTTGTTCATGATGACAAGACTAGAACCCAACTTTGTTTTGACCAGTCATACTGGATGCACAATTACAGCAAATATACACCTACAGTATAATCAAAATCAAATCATCTTTAATACATGAAGTCTACATCAACGAACACATGCAATCCCTTACACATGCATTATGTTACACTTCAAGCACAAAGAGATTAAGAAATTATTCTGTTCTTCAGTCACTGCTTCAGAAAAAAAGGTTATGAAGGAGTTGAAGACTTTTACATTTGCATGTTAAACACAAGCACACAAATCTTGACAATTTTGAGTTAACTGTCAGTCCTGCATCTGAAGCTGCATTAGACAGCAGTCATCAAAAACAACAACCTGAAAATATATCAGAGAGTGCAGTACAAGCTTTAAGGCTATACCAACTAATAAACAACAACCAAGAGGCCGGTGCATTTTTCTAAACCCATAAAGCCACTTCCAGTTAAATGCAGAGGAAACACCAAAACTTGAGTGAATCACCTATTAAGTATCACAGTCTGTTAGCACATACCTTGTTAAAGTGAAGAAAAAAGCCTCTTCTCTTCTAATGACATAAAGTTAATACAAACGTTGGTATCACCTTTCTTAACAATAAAATTTATTTCTTCACCAAAGACTCCAAGGAAGATATGTAAAACTCAAGATAAAATTTTCAAGAGCATATAAAGATGAGACACATATCATATGAACGTACACTCGAGAAAAGATGAGTATTCTATAGAACTTTTGCATCTTGTAATAAAACAAAATCTTTTCCTTATTCAATGAACACTGGAATATTAAGTACAGAAGAGTACTTTACAGAACAATTGCATTTCTGAAGATGAGCAAAAACTAATTCCTTACACTCCCACTGTACCACTGCTATATAAAAATCACTATGTAAAAGGAAATACAACACCCAATATTCAAACAGCTTGCTTGAACGGATGCACGGTAGGTAAAACCTTCAAATATGAAATAGTTAAAAAGGAAAGTCAGATATTTACTATATGCTATACAGATTACATAATGTTGATGCGCAAAAGATAATTCTGTGACTTTTCAAAAGGGCTGCAGTACCCAGAAGGTAATATAACTGGCAGAGAGGAGTAGACATACAGCACTAAACATCTCGGATGTTGGAATTCAGCATGATATCTTTTATGTAAACAAAGAAATATTCGTCTACATAAAGGAATCATGACTCAGATGATGTTTGTACATCTTATGCCTTACCCAACAACAGTACTGAAATCAAAGTAACTGTGAATATTGTATCTCAGCAATGGAACAAATTCATCTGTTCACCCTGTGAAATTTCTAGATGATCAAAGTAACTCATATAAAAAAAGCAGGACCACATTCACAGGTAGAATAAAGCTCATTCAGTTCACTGAAAACCCTGATCAAACTGAAAGTGTTTTCAAATCAATGAAGTAACTAAGTGCTATGCAATAAGTGAGGCTTCTGATAATCATGTCTTTTCTTTAATTAAAACAATCCAAAAAGAGCCAGAGCACTACAATAATATTAATATACTATAAAACCCCCAAGTCCTTTTTTATGGGGTTCCTGCAGCTTTAAGGCTGTAATTGAATCAGAATTTCCTCGGCTATCCTGGAGTTCTTTTTGTCCATGACAAAGACAAAACCTCACTAAGGTGACTTTTTATGAACAGTATCACCACATAAAGGTGGAGACTCGTACCAGCAGCACTGCACTACATACTAGTGTGCAGATAGTGAAAGCATAACAGCAAAGCCATTTTCTAACAGCTATCACAGATGTGTACATGGCTTGCTGGATTTAATGAAATGAAGGCTCAAGAGTAATCCTACATTCAAAAGCATTGCAGTCAAAGACTGTGCACTCTAAGTATGAAAGACCAATTGCAGCTGACCTGTAGCGGTACCTACAATGCCATCCATTGTGACCAACAAGGAAAACCAGTAATATATTCCTTATGTATTTCCCCCATCTTCAATACAAAAAGGAAACTATGGCGAGGAAAAAGGCGAAGAATACTAATTTCTGGAATGACACATTAACAGTAATTACCTCCGTATTATCCATATAAAAATCATGCTAAAATACTAGCTTCTGGAATGAGACATCTAAACTAATAAAATCTGTAGCATATGTCAGAGTTTTTCCTTTTCTTGGCTTGGTAACCCTGTAAGCATCATATAATATTCTGTGGAACCCTGATCTTTTCCACCCATTTTAATTCTAGTGCTTCAAGACCAATCTTATGGTAACCATTAGCTAAGCTCAAATTGAAAGAGCTCGATTTATAAATCAGGGACAACAAGGCTTCCATTTTCTTTATAATTACAGAATTTTGCAGAACACTTAAAGGACTGGTTACAGAGAATCCTGGTTGAAAAACACTGATTTATATACATATCATCCTATCAAGATTATTTTGTTTATAGATAAGTACAGAATGCTTCAAAATTATAATAAAAACAGCTCTTGAAATAGAAACTGTAACTTATGCCCAGAACATAATGTCATCAGAGTGAAGAAACAAAAAGTGCTCAAACCAAATTCTGAATATATATAGTGGATGTGACTGCCTATCTATATGAAGTATATAAACTGGTATGTGTGGAACTAAAGTACATTCAAATATCTTGTAAAGATATTCTTTTAAAAAAGAGGACACAAGACAGTGAATGCATTCAAGCCATTCCTATCACAAGACAGTTTATGATGTGGTGTATACTCATTTCCTAAACTGCCATAAAAATCTTTTTTACCACAACAAAATAAATCATTTTTCATTCATTGTCTTTTCATTCCCACTAAAATGACATAGATCAATGGCACGCAGCCTTCCAGCTCACTTGCATAAATACATCCATCGAATCATATCATGTGACTGAGAGAGAGAAAAAAATACTAGCACACTACTACAATGCTTCTTAATAATGCATCATAAATACTATTGAGAATAATGTTTGTTCCCACTTCCAGAAACACACACAGAACACTTTTAAAGCTCATCAACTATTATTCACCTAAGGCCTACTCTGCTATGCATAAGGGATGGATATTGCATTTCTGGAAAAATGCATGTACAGTGAACCTAACAGTACATGGGGAAAATAAGAACTTGTTCCAGACAATTCCTTTAGTTTCCCCTTTTCACTTCCACCATGAAATAAAACAGTATAGGCTCATTTTGTAGAAACTTTGCCTTCAGAGCCATCGCAAGAATCACACTTGAGATTAAAGGCATCTGTTTGTTATTCTGACATTCCATAAAGATCATCAAAATTGTTTTTCCATTTCCCAATCAAAGAACGTTTCATTTTTGTCATATTCCTTGCACTTAGTGAGCATGACTTAGCCACGGCATTTCTTAATGTATGTTACTACATTTTGGGATATAGCAGACTAATCACTGGGCCAACTGGAGTATTCAGATTTGTTTTCAAGGTAAACATTATCTTTAGTACCACAAAAGATGCTATAATGCATGAAAATAATCCAGAATATGCTTTTTCAGTAATGTTTAGGTCCCAATCACTCAAAATTTATTTCACTCCATCCTTCCATCTCCAATTTAGTTTTTCTGTTCTCCTTGTTCCCTCCACTTCTGACACATATATCTTCTCTGTTAACCTTTCCTCACTCAGTACATCCCAACCATTTCAGCACACCTACTTCAGTTCTCTCAATGCCCTTTCATTACTTACTTGATCAAATCACCTCACACCATACACTGTTCTCAAACATTTCATACACCAACACATCCACCCTCCAGTGCACATCCTCATCTATAGCCCATGCCTCGTATCCATATAATATTGTAGGGACAAGTATACCTTTAAACATGTCCATTTCTGCCCTCCCAGGTAACGTTCTCTCTTCCTAGACTTTCTTACCTTCTTGGACTTTCTCGAAAAGAAGTTTTACAAACATGCATAACATATAGTTAGTGTATTCTGCATAAGCCTCCAGCAAAGTTACAATTAAATTTCCCTTTTCAACAGAGCTGATAGTAGGATGCTAATCCTTATCCACCACATGAATATAGTCTTAATTTTGACTTTCCCTCCATTATTCTTTTAGACTGTTTCTTAAAATATCTGAACTCATCAACTTTAAAATCTTTTCAAACTAAACACGTTCTTCTCTACAGATAATTACAACAGCATCTTCAATGAATGAGGTAACTCGAGTCTGGTTTACTATGATCTGGAATGCCCCACAGTGACATCACCACCTCCAAAATACAAAATGCCACATCCAAAAAAATATCAAACTCTCTTGGTGACTTAAAGTCCTGGCACACTCCGGTATTCTTTTATACCAACAATTACTCTCATACAAGGACTCTCTCCAAAGTTAAATATCTAAATATCATTATCTTAGCCACACATCATGAGTTAAAACTTTCCTTAGTCCTGTCCAATTAACTTCAATATAAATAATTTCTAAAATACAAAAATATCTATTTGATGAGCTCTTTTCCATTGAAACATTAACTATATAGAGCATGAATACAAACAGTATATTGCCTCTATGCCATCTGTCACTATAGATTCCAATCATTTACCTAAAAACTTATGGCTATCATTTTATTTTATTTTTTATTTATTTTGCTTTGTCGCTGTCTCCCGCATTTGCGAGGTATCATTTATACCCATATTTTTACTTTTACACAAACAGACTTTTATGCAAGCATTCCAACATACAGTGCTTGTCTACTATACACAGCAGTTCAAAAATGTATTGCATCTGCACAACCCTAAACAGTTATCAAAAATTATCTTACAACTTCCAAATGTATTTTGAAAACATTCGAACATTACCTCAGGAATACTGAAGAAATTAATCTCCTGAGACTTTTACACATCAGACCAAAACATTTTGAACTTACAAAGAAAGCTCAGTTACAATACACCATATGTTTATCTTTGCTTAAATCTTACGACTATTAGTTTGGCCCAAACCAAATCCATCTTCTCTTTACATTGCCACCATAGTGAAAAAACTTTCTGACTGAATTCAGAATAGTCATATCAAAGTCCACCCTTTACTTAATCACCTACATATCTAATCTAATGTGACCAATGATTTGACTACTTCCAGGCAACAGCAGATTTTAGACTTTTAAAATTGTAAACTTCTCCTCGAACTGGTCTCCTAATATCATTAGTACATCAAAATATGAACAACTTAAAAATGAATCATAAATGCTGAAGTAATTACGTCCACCTATGAGAAGAAATACCTGAAAAAGCTGAACTACATGAACTATCACATGTTAAACTAAAAGACAGAGGGATGAATCTTTGATATCAATAACATTCTTCAGTTCTGTGCCTCTTAGTCACAATTTAGAACTGGCGAAGATGTATCAAACAATAAAAAAGAAACACATGCCACACTTGAAACAAACTGAGACTATATTCTGTTGGTTGTAAAATTTATAATTTCTTCATCACATAATGTAGGGAAAATTCTGGTACCATGAATTTATGAGATATTCAAATTCATCATTTACAAAAGGAAAGGATCCCCATATATCATATCTAACGTGACTCATCTTTACTAAAAAATATTTATAAATGGCACCTCTACTCACAACCACTATTGTAAAGTCTAATGGAAAACCTGTGCTGATGTTGGATAGGTCATTTTTGATTGAAAATAGTTAAGTTCAAATGGATGACTGTTTTGAGCATTTTCTTTGTAAGAGGATTGTCTCATGTAATTCAAGGAACCTACAGAAGCATTCATGTAATCCTTTCTCTATATTCTGTTGGTTGCAAAATTTATAATTTCTTCATCACATAATGTAGGGAAAATTCTGGTACCATGAATTTATGAGATATTCAAATTCATCATTTACAAAAGGAAAGGATCCCCATATATCATATCTAATGTGACTCATCTTTACTAAAAAATATTTATAAATGGCACCTCTACTCACAACCACTATTGTAAAGTCTAATGGAAAACCTGTGCTGATGTTGGACAGGTCATTTTTGATTGAAAATAGTTACGTTCAAATGGATGACCGTTTTGAGCATTTTCTTTGTAAGAAGAGGATTGTCTCATGTAATTCAAGGAGCCTACAAAAGCATTCATGTAATCCCTTCTCTCTTTGGTAATTATTACAGGTGCTCCACGACTTACAATTTTCTCACTTTACGATGGTGCCACTGTGTTTACAAAATGCCCATATGTGTCTCCTGCAATTATTCTTGATCTGAAATTAAAGATAATTGCCCAGCATGAAGGCAGCAAGCTAGTAATGGCTATTGCATGTGAGTAAGTACTTTTGCAACTGATGACCTTGACCATCTTACAGGATAAGAAGCAAATCAGTGATGCAGTGAAATCTTCAGCATCAGTTAAATCTGCTGTCATCATGAAAAAAAAGAGCTGAGCTGATTGATGATATGGAGGGAATTTGAGGGAATCTACCAGTAGTTGCTCACAGATCATACAAGAAAATTTCATCCCAATTAGTTATGGTGATGATTCAAACCATTCATGTCCAACAAAAGATCTTGGTAAATTAATGTCAAAATATCAAGAGAGACACTGGCTCTGAAGAGTAATGGACACTCAATTTTCTGCAGTACACTCACTATTCTTCTACAATAACTTAAGAACTAAACATAATTTCAATGAGGCGAGTACCTGAGAGTACTGGTAGCTTACTATTCCTACAGAAAATGCAAAGTAGCACATGAATATTATCATCATCAATATACAAGAAATTTCATAACCAAAAATAAAGCATTTTTTCTTGCTATACTATTACATCTTCATTGGAAAAATAAGTTACCCAGGATGTGCTTGGTATGAACAAAATCCATTCTTTAACCAAAATTCACACATACAAAAAAACACTAATTGTAATCTATTTTGGACTATTATGTGAAGTCGAAATAAGCAATGTATGGATGTGGATGATGTACTGCATATAACAT
Organism: Panulirus ornatus; assembly: GCF_036320965.1. Classification (NCBI taxonomy): domain Eukaryota; kingdom Metazoa; phylum Arthropoda; class Malacostraca; order Decapoda; family Palinuridae; genus Panulirus; species Panulirus ornatus. The sequence goes on along the minus strand of NC_092272.1, from coordinate 1,988,857 downwards.
TTCTCCCCAGATATTTCCATCAACACAAGTCCTCCATAATACCAATGATCAAAAGCATCTAATGTGGTTCATTCACCTGATTTCAAAATGAAATTTACACAAAGAGAGACTATGTAAACTGACTTTCAAACTAATGGTACTTCTTATGTCATATATGTGAAAACTGTAAAACTTTTGTTAATTTGATAGTCAAACACTACTCATGTTTAGTAACACATTTTCTGCTAATATCAATTATGTCTCTGAATGCCATGAAGGCTGTAAATTGCCTATGTTTATCCACCTGTAAAAAAACTGACTTTAGCCATCTCAATTGCTTTCATAAACTACCCAAATTACATACGAAACTGTATATCAAAACGAAGTATGAATAAAATCCGTTCTGAATATAATATATATGAAATGCAAGATATGAAAAGCATGAAATATTATGAAGTAAAATTAAACCTAGCAAAACCAAATATGAAAAACGGAAAAAACCTACTTTGCTCAGAAAAGTAGAGGATGTATTATACACCATGAACCAAAATCATAAGTTATTCATTTCATTAATCCAAAATTTTATCCAGATATGAAACCACTACCACAAGCCAAAAATAGGGTGGATAACAGTACCGGAGTTAAATAATGCCAAACTGTAAAATTACACTTCACAAAAAAGACTAAAAAACAAAAATGGAGATAAACTACATTTTTCCAGTTATAAGAATTGAGTTACTGGGGAGCAATAAGATGGTCAAAGGATGAATTTCAATCTACTAATATTTACAATTGTATGTTCTACCACAATAATTGAAAACATACAGAATTTGAAGTTGGAGATGAAAGGACTACTTGAATGCTTAATGTAAAGCAATAAGTGAAGAACTGCTAGACAAAAAGGTAGTCCCATACGAGAACTTAGATAAGTTTATAAGACATTAAGTAAAATTTACAAACTTTATCTATAATGACTCCAGGACCACTTTCTATGAAATGGTTTTGGTATCACACAAGGCCTTTCTAAAGGCTCCTGCATCCTACAGCTGTGCTACTTCCAGTAGTTGGGAAGTGTAGACATCTTTGGAGTGAGAAGATTTTTAATATGACAGTAATTCTAAAGATACAGCCTCACCAATAGTGACTTTTCACTCACGGAGTAACCTTAAGCATGCTGAATCCGGTAATGCCAGTTCACTAATTATACAGTTTATATAAATGACCATTTTAACTGTCAGGAATAAGAAAGAAGAATAGTCTTAAGTACCGAGTGGACTCTGAATACAATACATACCTTTGCATGAGTTAAGTGGACTCTGAATATAATACATAAATTTGACTGAGTTAATTTTTTCATCTAACTGCTTTTTTGCCTTAGCAAGGCAGTGTGGAAAATAAATGATTAATGATCTTATCCATCCATATTTAGAGTCTAGCTGTCAAATATAATATATCAAACCTAAACACTACTACCCACAGCCAAGTCCATCGGACTATTCATAGCTTACCTCATATGCCTTGATTTGACAAATCAACAGCTCCAGTTCTTTCAAACAAATGGACACCACTTGCCCTCTGGAATGTTCCAATATCCTAAAACCTTCTTTACTCCATCCCTCCTTCTCAGACTCCCTCCACTTCTGACACATAGATCCCCTTTATCAATTTATCTTAACAGATTCTCATCATATGGCCAAACCATTTCAACACACCAGGGACAGCCCTTTCAATTCAACTGCACTTACAACCACAATTCCCTATGACTCATTTCTTATACGATTACTCCACATAACATCCTCTATCATCCTCAGGGATTTCATTTCAAGCATATCTTGGCATGTTACCACTTACCTATATGCTCTCCTTATTTTGCTACTAACATGATAATTTTTTCATATTTCTTCCCAAGAAAGGTAGCACCTGAAACAGACAAACAACAGTCTACTATGCTCACATAAACTCCCCAGCTTTCACGTACAATTCACTGAAAACAGAACCAATCATCCATGGATAAGACCCAAAGACTATCCATGCCTAGATCAGGTTCAGTTTATCATTAGAATACTAACCCCTATATGGTGTAACATATCAAGCCCATTCATTCTATGCTAAACACTTCTCTAAGGCTATCCATCGTTTCATACTGCTCCCCATATGCTGTAACATATCTATTCCATTTATTCTATTTCAAGCACTTCTCTATTACTTAGGTGAAATGAATAACCTTTACGGTGAAACAATAAGGACCAAGGTATCACCTAATATGACAGACATTCTAAATATAAGTCTACGAAGAATCTTGAGTTACTATCACTTATGGTTATGTAAAATTTATCAAATCATATGTCTTGATACCTACCTATCAATTAGAAGAAGCAGATACAAAGAATCAATACACAAAAACATAAAAAATCAACATAGAGATATATAAAAATTTTTGAACAAACTATCACAGAAGTCTTTTCATTGTTTGCCCATGTTAATGAGACAGTGCCATGAACAGATGAAGAAATGGCTTCATTCACTCAAAAAGGTAAAGACAGAAAAAACCTCAATTTATGAGCAGAATGGATATCATCCAGCCCAAGCAAAAGGGGAAACACGAGCTTCTTTACTGCTCCATCTGACTCTCTAGGGATGCAAATATTTCAGATAGTCTTAAAATAAACATATCATTTATCTAAGCTATTAGTTTTTATCTCAGAGTTAAAAAAAAAAAAAATTGGTTAGAGAACCAGTCTCTTTTATCTTGAATCACTTAGCAGTGAGTACATGAAGTAAAATACACTAGATATTTTCTTGTTAAATAACTAATCATAGTAACAGCAACTACGTATATAATGCACATAAAATCCTTAGATATGTAAGTGCAGCAAACTTTAGTTCATGTCAGTCATATGTCTTTAATAAAATCTAAATATAAAATGCTAATAAATAAACAAAAATAATTCAGCATACAAGAAATGCTGAAAGACAAGCAAACCAAATTTTATAATGGAAGAGACTACACATTTCCAAAATAAACCAATTATTATTTGGAAAATGAAGCCTGTAAACTACTGGCTTTGGAGGTATCATGGTGAGTTCTAACCCTCATTAATAGTACTGCCTTTACTCAAAGGATGCTACTAAACTGTGCCTTAACTTTCAAGTATCCATCCCATCAATACAAAAAATTGAAGTGCTTAGCAAAGGATCATATGAATGTTTTAACTATGTATGTATAGCTACATGTGTGCTTTTCAGCTTGCCTAAGTTGGTATTTTTCTCTATTTCTTTCTATGTGCTTATAGAGAAAAACAACCATTCATAAAAATACGGGAATGAATTTTTTGCAATTTGGAAAACAACCAGCTTATCTGGTTCTGATTAAAAAAAGTAATTCGTTTTGGACATACAAATAGTTATTATCTGACATTGTTCATGGACACTAGGGTAACAATATCAATATGAAATTAAATAAAATGCATAAAGCACAAGCATTTCTACACAATCTCCATGAAATCTTTAATAAATTACAACACTGCCAAATTTGTCATGATAAACATTATATTTTCACAATATATATATATATATATATATATATATATATATATATATATATATATATATATATATATATACTATATACTATATATGTACACACACACACACACACACACATATATATATACATTCCTATGAGTCCATGGGGAAAATGAAACACGAAAAGTTCCCAAGTGCACTCTCGTGTAATAATCACATCATCAGGGGAGACACAAGAGAGGAATATAACAGTCAGTTGATATACATCGAAGAGACGAAGCTAGGACGCCATTTGGTAAACATGTGATTGATGATGTGATTATTACACGAAAGTGCACTTGGGAACTTTTCGTGTTTCATTTTCCCCGTGGACTCATAGGAATATCTTGATCACACGCAAAATTGTGATCCCTTCCAATATATATATATATATATATATATATATATATATATATATATATATATATATATATATATATATAACAGTGGCACCGGTTATTCAATGAAGAACTGAGAAACAAAATTTGCAATACCCATCATAATGATGCCAAGATGAATTACAATATGATACCAGCTGAGTTGACTTTGTCTATGGAGAGCTAACATATAGGTCACACATGGTAACACAAATATGTATGCTAACCCAGTTATGGCTCCAATCCATCTGAAAAAAAAAAAAAAATCATGGTAAAAGGAAACACTCTCCATCTCTCACACATCACCTGAAAACATTCAACTCACATGGTTCATTACTCCAAATTTACTTCATTCAAAAGGACAGGGGAGTAAGAACACTACTTCAGGAAGTCAAATGAGAAGACTCTGCCATTTCCCCACTTTCGAAAAGTAGTGCCAGGAGCAGATGAAGAAATGGCTTCATCCAATCACATCTGTTCTCTAGCTGTCATGTACAATGGACTAAACCCACAGACCCCTATCCACAACTAGGCTTCACAGACCTTTCTGTGGTTTCCCAAGTTTCTTTAAGTGCCCTGGTGTTCAGTACATTGCCCTATGTATACATCACTCCAATTTACTCTCCCCCATTCATAGCCTTCACCCTCATGTATATGCAGGCACTGAGCACTCAAAATCTCATTCACTCCATCCTCATTTCCAAATTAGTCTCTCCTTCTCCTTGTCCTATCCACTCCGAACACACATATCCTCTTTGTCAACCTCCCTCCAGTCATTCTCTTCATATGTCCGAACCACTTCAGCTCCTGACCATACTCTTCTTATACCAACACCTCTCATCCTACCATTAGTGACTTGATCAACCTCCCTCACAACATTTCATTTCCAATACAAGCAATCTCTCCCATAATTCTCATGTAAAGTCCATGCCTTGGACGCACACAACACTATCAGGAATACTATACCACCATGCACACTCATTTTTGCCCTTCTAGATTATGACCTCTTTCCATTCATTCTTCAATGCTCAATATCATTACTGTATAACCAAAGCCCACTCCAGGGTCTTCTGCAGCTTGAAAGCTACACTACAATCAGTGACAGGAGCATGATGGACTCTTATGGAGTTAAGAAGGTCTTTGACATGATTGTGCTCTGATGACAGATTTCAATGAAAGTGACTTTTTCACTTGCAGAGTGATCACATTACATACTACAAAATCAAAATTTTTTCCAGTCATTCATTTCACACTACACACACACACATTCTTCTATTTATCTTACTTTTTCCATCTATATATTTTCTAATAATTGTACATATTCTTTACGTGTTTCCAAGTTATTCACACATACAGAACTTATTTTTTTGCTTTGTCGCTGTCTCCCGTGTTAGCGAGGTAGCACAAGGAAACCGGCGAAAGAATGGCCCAACCCACCCACATACACATGTATATACATATGTGTCCACACACGCAAATATACATACCTATACATCTCAACATATACATATATATACACACACAAACATATACATATATACACACGTACATAATTCATACTGTCTGCCTTTATTCATTCCCATCGCCACCCCGCTACACATGAAATAACAACCTCCTCCCCCCTCATGTGCACAAGGTAGTGCTAGGAAAAGACAACAAAGGCCACATTCGTTCACACTCAGTCTCTAGCTGTCATGTAATAATGCACCGAAACCACAGCTCCCTTTCCACATCCAGGCCCCACAGAATTTTCCATGGTTTACCCCAGATGCTTCACATGCCCTGGTTCAATCCACTGACAGCAAGTCAATCCCTGTATACCACATCATTCCAATTCACTCTATTTCTTGCTTGCCTTTCACCCTCCTGCATGCTCAGGCCCTGATCACTCAAAATCTTTTTCACTCCATCTTTCCACCTCCAATTTGGTCTCCCACTTCTCCTCGTTCCCTCCACCTCTGACACATATATCCTCTTTGTCAATCTTTCCTCACTCATTCTCTCCATGTGACCAAACCATTTCAAAACACCCTCTTCTGCTCTCTCAACCACACTCCTTTTATTACCACACATCTCTCTTACCCTATTATTACTTACTCGATCAAACCACCTCACACCACATATTGCCCTCAAACATCTCATTTTCAGCACATCCACCCTCCTCTGCACAACTCTACCCATAGCCCACGCCTCGCAACAAATGTAAATTTCTCTGCACAAAAAAATATTAACACATCTCTATCTACTTATATCTGATACCCATTCACTTTAGGAACTCCCTCAAGGGGACGGCCACAGCAAAAGAGTCTCCATAATCAGTGATCTATACTGCCACTTCTTAGCCTTTAAATTCTTCTTTTCTTAAACCAACAAAATAGTGGACACATACGTCTGGCACTTATATGAACTCTATGATGTTCTGTATATGACTGTTAGCGACATCTCAAGAAAACTTGTAGAGTTAAAAATTGGCTGGGATTTTAAACACAGAAAAATGAAGCTTTAAATCATCATAGAGAATATGAAGGCAGTCCTATAAGGGTCATAAGTCATATGTTGTAGGACATATTTCCTTGTCTGACATTAACCCTATAATGGTAGCCCACACCAATCAATGCAAATTCAAAGAATCTTTCTCAAAACAAAGTCAGCAGCTTTACTGCTTATTTCAAAGTTGCAAAAAAAAATGTGATATCAGAAATACTACTGATACTAGGAAAAATTATCCCTGGGGATAGAGGAGAAAGAATACTTCCCACATATTCCCTGCATGTCGGACAAGGCGACTAAAAGGGGAGGGAGCAGGGGGCTGGAGATCCCCCCCTTTCATTTTTTTAATCTTCCAAAAGAAGGAACACAGAAGGGGGCCAGGTGAGGATATTTCCTCAAAGGCCCAGTCCTCTGTTCTTAACGTTACCTCGCTAACGCGGGAAATGGCGAATAGTTTGAAAGAAAAGAAAAACTAAGAAAAAAAGTTCCATTCAGGTTCCTGATGCTGGGAATGGAAAATCAATTAGAAACTTATGTAAACATTAGAGAGAAACATCAACAGTTCAAGAGAATATGACTCTCCTTTTCAAATTGTTCTATCTTTTTTTTTTATACTTAATTGCCGTCTCCTGCATCAGCGAGGTAGCACAAGGAAACAGATGAGGAATGAGAAAAAAATATGAAAGACATTTCTTTATCATATAGAGAAGAGATATTTGAAAGTACATGGCCTGAAATAAATCATTACAAATCATATTAATTTTTTTATAACAACTCCAACTGAGCTTATCCAGAATCATCTAACAATTAGGAATTTTTCTTTAGTCCTCGAACAATCAATTACAATACTTACCTTATGATGAAACCAATGTTAGGATATAGGATGGCGACCAAAACCGAGAAAGTAATTAAACATATGTTGAGCAGGCTAACTTGCCAGAGTTTGTACTCATAGCTTGCACCCAAGAAGTATGTAAATAACTGGTTACGAATGAAGAAACCCAGAAGAGGGTACACAGTCAAAATCTGGAAGAAGAGGAAGCCACGCACAACTGCCAATACAACATCATGGGGAGGGAAGTTGTCCAAGAAGTTCTGTAAACATATCAAAAGATATTCTTTAGTTGATTTCATGTGCTATATTCAAGTCTAAAAATATAACAATAATATATCACTGAAGAGATGATATTACTTTAAGGTGAGAGCTTTTTCTAAAAAAAAAATACTTTAGATAGAGTCTCGAACTTAACATTCTTCGAAGCATTTCTTTATGTTAGCTTAAAAAATAATCAAATCTATGTAGCATATTTTCCACAAACAATATACAAGGGTTCTCCTCACTTTCTTCATATATTTTTCTGCAATGAGTTTCATGACACCATAGTAGAACTCTTTAAAAGAGGTATTAGAGTAACAATACAATACTGTTTTCATTACTTCAAGGTTATATATAAGCATCAAATCCTCAAGGGTGTTGAGTGATTGCAGACAGACTACACTGCTTAGAGTAAAAAGTACATTGTTAATACAAAATAAAAAACTTACATCAACAACACAGTACTTTGGCAGAGGAAAACAGATGTAGAAAAGGACGCCAATGGGTATATAAGTAAGAGCAACCATGAAGTATGCAATGGTCAGATCTCGAACCTGTGAAAGGAAACAGATGTACATGAGCTATGATTATGATACTGTGTTTGTGTTACACTGTACCCAAAGTGAGTCATGTTCTTTCAATATTCTTAAAACTTCCTTCAATCATATTACAACAAAATGTTTGTTTCACACAGTACCTAACGTATGAGATAATTTTCCTTCCTCCCTCATTACAATATCCTTTAACAGTACAAACATATATAACAATACAGTTCACAGGCACTTAAAAGTACTTTGCTACTATATTTTGACAGCTGTGAAGGCTCTTCAAATGTGGACCCAATCTCAGTTCACTGACCACAGAGGGGGTCAAGAACAATATGGATAGAAAAAAGGAGGGGGTATAACAAATGTGAAACCAAAGTCTTTTGAACCCCTTGTAAATGTATCCCAGTAAAAATGGTTCGCTAATCCTTTTAACATGATTTTTTCTAATCATATCATACACTTGCCTACTACGCTCTTACTCTAAATAATATAACAACCACTGCCTTTGTTGATTTGTCAAACACACGATCATTTAACCATCCTTGAAAACACATTTCTCAAGTTTCAATGAACACCAGTTTCACCTCCAGTCTTCAGCATTTACCACCACCCTACTGATACCCTGTACTTTTCTATTCTGCATGAGTATTCTGCACTTCTCACTTCCTCTTTATATTATCTACTTTTCCATTAAATTCATTCCTCTGTCCATACTTATGCTCCAGTACTAATAACCACCATTTCTATTCAGTTCTTCAGATCATGCTCTCCATCTCCAGCACATTTCATCTCTTGCTACAAGCATTCATCAAGACTTGTCTAATACACTCTTACTTATTTACCTTCTTTCTACACCTGTTTACCTACTTAAAAAATCACTTATCTACATTCTAATTCGGTTCTTGCGAAGATCTTCCTATGTTTTCCTTTTAGACACAGACATATCTTTTTATTCAAAAATTCACATTTTTATATTTCTTAACTATTTCATTACCAAGAATTAACTAAAAGCACTGGAAAAGTATGGGCATAGCCTGAACTTGAGTATCCCTATAAATCTTTAATTCTATGGAGCGTGTATTAGTAAAGCAGGAATATTCTTACATTGTTTTCTTGATGCCTGTTGCCTTGCATGATGGTGACGACACAATTATGGATGAAGTATGCCAAGGACAAAGTCCCAGTCAGACACATGAATGTACCCTGCAAAGACAACAAAAACAGCTATGAATCATAGTCATTTGAAGCCCTATCATTTCATTGCATAATTCCTGATTTTTAGCAACAACAGAAGAGCTCATGCAAAATCACAGCTGAACACCAAGGTCAAAGCAAAGCCATCTGGGGAAGTGATGCCTGAAATCACCTCATAACCTACAAGTCAGGACTACAGTCCTTACTTTGTCTTGCTGCATAGGCCAGATGTGGTGCTGTGATGGTGTGGCTTCACTATGTGGGAGAAGGGATTTTGTAATCCAACAGTCAAGAATTTCAGTGCCACAGCTAGTGATGATGCAGTTTTCCTTCCCTATTTCTACAAGATGATAATTTGTTTCCTTCTCAATTTCTACAAGATGATAATCTGAACAAGCTAATTATCAGTTCCCATGGTTAAGGAAGCAGCTCGCAATAGTACGATATCAGGGTTTGTTTTACAAGAAAAAAAAGGCAATAAAACAACATGCTGCATGAATCATAGTCATTTGAAGCCCTGTCATTTCATTGCATAATTCCTGATTTTTAGCAACAACAGAAGAGCTCATGCAAAATCACAGCTGAACACCAAGGTCAAAGCAAAGCCATCTGGGGAAGTGATGCCTGAAATCACCTCATAACCTACAAGTCAGGACTACAGTCCTTACTTTGTCTTGCTGCATAGGCCAGATGTGGTGCTGCGATGGTGTGGCTTCACTATGTGGGAGAAGGGATTTTGTAATCCAACAGTCAAGAATTTCAGTGCCACAGCTAGTGATGATGCAGTTTTCCTTCCCTATTTCTACAAGATGATAATTTGTTTCCTTCTCAATTTCTACAAGATGATAATCTGAACAAGCTAATTATTAGTTCTCATGGTTAAGGAAGCAGCTCGCAATAGTACGATATCAGGGTTTGTTTTACAAGAAAAAAAAGGCAATAAAACAACATGCTGCATGAATCCTTAATTAAGCTGCATGGTAAAAACAGCAAAACTGAACAGTCGTCTACATGTTTTCACATTCAAAGTCTAGGCTTTTACAGCTTTAAATCATGCAAAAAAAATCTATTGCTGAATGTGAGATTTATCCTTATAAGTTCACTAGTCGTATGCTGGCTTTTGAAACTCCTTTCTCTTCACACTTATCTTTATATAAGCAACAGAAAGATGTAACTTCTTTCCTTGGAGTTGAATCAAGCATATACAGCCACTCAACACAATCAAGCATCAACTCCAATAAAGATCAGTTAAATTCAGTATGACTTAAATTTTAGATGAAGGATGTAAATTTAAGTGGGCTGTCTGACACAAGATGGTTAAAAGGACAGCACTGTTCTCATGTAAAAATACATCATGGATAACAGGTAATGGCAAATGAAATGAAGTGTACACTGCTTAGAGGGTTTACCTACTATTTTGTACGTATGCTTTACCAACTCTTCACGAAAAGATTTCTCTGTGTGCATGATCTACCAACACTTCAAATAAGTTTTTATGGACTCTACCTGCAAGAGGTGACACTGTCAGTAAAAATTTACCTTTGACAAGGCTGTATCACTGGAAGTACAATCTCGCCAAAGAAGTTCTCACCACAAAGGGGTCCACATTTCCCTGTTACAGTAAGTAGTGCAGTCTAGGGCAGCAGAAGCCTTAGAAAGAGGTCCTGGATATCCCTAAGACTTTCATAAAAACTGGTTCCAGACAATTATAAAAATGAAATAAATCTTTCAAATAAAAGTGAGTACTCCCTTCTTTGTTGTGCAAGGGCCACATTATGATGCTGAATCATTCAGCAAATGTTCTTTAGAGTCAAGGGTTGGTAGGTCAATATTTTTAGGTGTGGAAATGATCACCAATACAAATATTGTACTCTGATCATTCAACAGTCATGAAAGTAAAAAATTATACCAATCACAATGATTCTACAATGCCTGTATCTATGTGTACCTGAAAAAAGGCCAAATTCATTCTGCAAAACACAAGGAACATTTAATGTCTTAAAACAATAAAGATAAGCATCTTACCTTAAATGGGGGATCATAGAAGGCATCACTAACGTCTGTGAAGTTGATGTTGATCCCCCACACAACAGCCTTGGAGATAACAAAGAGATACAGCACCATCACGGAGATTGCACCTGCATCAATGTAAGTGTTACATCAAAGTTGTATAAAATGGCAATTATATTACACTTTTAAATCATTATTATCTGAACCCATCTGACTGGAAAGTACGACTTTAGAAACTGATGGAAAACTGCAATGGAGAAAGTATGAGGGGTTTATTCATCTATTTCACTCATTTATCTGCTACCTATTTACTGCCTCATTAAGGCAGGGGATGCTAGCCCTGCCTCTGGCAAAATGGTAAGAGCAAACAGACAGTAGCAGGATGTTACAAACATTAGGCAGAAACACTAAGACGACACATTAGGGAGAGGTAGTCATTTTGTGAGAACGAACAAAATGCCTTAACTACCAAAATACAGGACTCTACCAAGAGGCACATACACTGAACAACATTTTTCAATTATTTGAAGAAAGAGAAAGAGAGAGAGAGAGAGAGAGAGAGAGAGAGAGAGAGAGAGAGAGAGAGAGAGAGAGAGAGAGATTAAAGAAAAAAATTTCCCGTGATATTCTTCTCTACGTAACAAATCATTTCGTTTCTTCTTTCATACTTATTTGAACAAGGTAGTGTCCAGAACAAATATCAAATGTCATGAATTTAAGCTTCTCATCATTCAGCCCTCCTGAGTTACAGCTGTAAAAGTAACATTTCCAAAATAATTGGCAAATCTATTTAACCACATACCCAGAAAAATAAGTCTGTCTACTCCAGAAAGGGTATCTATGGTGTAAGTATGAAATTTCAATCATGTACTGTTCTTGAGTTATTCTGCTACCAAGGCTTTGCTCAGGTATACAAACAAATCTATGGGGAAAAAAATGATGTCCCAAATACACTAACTGCATCAGTGGGCCATAATCATTAACTCAGCACATTAAGATAATTCTTCAGCTAATACAACCCTATTTCAAACTTTCATCCTCACCATAAAATGCCTACAATGCACACAATCATCGTTTTCCTGTCAACCTTATCTGAAATAACCACAGCCTTTAAAAAGTGAATCAATTACGCTTGTTCATCTACTTAGGGTTCCACCTCTCCCTGTAACTTTGACCAAAAGTCCTTCTAAATATGATTTTGTTCTATATCCAAAATGGCTCCATCATTTAAAAAGGATCCCATTTTCTCTCTAATCTCCCAGTCTTCATTAAAATATTCATATCGTCCATCTTCACAGTTCCTTGTTTACCTACCTGGTCATAAGAAAATAGATTTAATTCCAAAAAAGAGAAATAAGCACTAACTATGTAAGCTTCTTAAATACCCTATAGTTTAATTCTTCCTATTCAAGTTCTCTAAAAACCATCAGTATCTTCTCTTGCAATTCTATCACTTTCAGTCTTTCCAATAAAATCTTAAACGACTATCATTTATATATATCTCCACTCAATAATAGCTGCAAATCTTTCTTCTTATCAGACTATCATACTTCAACCGCCTGTTCCCACCAAAATAAAGAATGTTGCTCTTCCTTTCATTTACTTACATCTTCCTCCCATACTTATGACTAGAGTTATCTAAAATTTAGCCCTACTCTTCACCTTCCTTCTCTAAAATGGTATAGAAAACAGCATAACAACATGAAACTGTAGTATCTTCTTATTTTGTTCTGTTACAGTTGCATATTTCAAATACTGATTTGAAACATTCTAAATGCCACATAAATCTTTGACACCCGAGAGCATTGTTTTCATTCTGGGTTTTTTGTTTCATCCAAGAACCTTAAGGGTGATGGCTATTTCCAGTCTAAGAAGATAACAGAAATAACATCAGAAATTTTGACCTACATTCTTGTTAATCATAAGTCTAATGAAAATACCATCAGAAGAACAAATACAGTCAACCCTATGTATCCAATGACTTACCAAGAGAGTTGAAATATGTGAATATCTTGGCATCACGAAGGTTTAAGATGAAGATAAAGGGGACAATTAGATACAAGGGAACTGTTAAATCTTGTTTCCACCAGCGGTGAAATGTAGTTGGGTCTGGGTCCTTTAAGTCTTCATGAGTTGCATTAGAAGGACATAGTAAAGCACTTGAGGAATCATTGTGTATTTCACCATTCAAAGCATCTGAAATTTTTTGTAACAATTACTTAAGCAATAATATGGATGACAATCAGTATACAGTTTGATGATTTGGGCATTAACTCCTCTACATACCAATATAAGTATCTTCCATCAATTGTCCTCATTTCATACTGTATCCCCTTCTGACTGTTCAACTTACCCTCATAACTTTCATTCACGTCTGTTCTAAACCAATTCGGTTAAGTATGTTTGCATTTTTCTCAACTATTTCATATCATTCCATTTAAACAACCACTTCCTTCACAAAGATATTATTCCTCTTATTTTCTACACTCTGTTCAGCCTAAATCCAAATCTGTTTCTCAAAATTCCACTCTTATTTCATTTACTCTGACAACCATCCTTCATTTACAAACCTATGTTTCAAAAACATGAAAAAGTGCAGGCTTTATAACACTTAACAGCCACTGCTACATCTACAGATATTTTCCATTCTTTTTCTAAGGGTTCAGCAACTACTTTACTCTTATATCTTCATTCCAATATCTCCATCTCCAAATCCCTGCTGAACATATCACTGAACAATTGTAACCCCTCCATATCCTATATGTTTGTCTAACCATTCTTTCTTGACTCATTCTAGATTAGCTGTGGCTCTAGTCCTACAAGTTTCAAAACCTAACTAAAAACTGGAAGTAATGCGGAAAGCCTACTGCTCAACAGTCATGTCATTGGTATCAGCATACAAAGAGGCACAACAAGTTTAATCAAAATTATGGGAAAAGCTTAATAATGCATATCTATACAAAATCAATCCAGTCATGTAAAAAGTACTTGCTTCAATTCACTACATATAAACACGAAATATAAAGTGTCTCAAATAAATGGAGTAAAAACTTACCATATATTATCTCCCCAGTATTGAAGAGGAAATTGGACATGAGAACCCAGTACACAACCTGGGCTCCAACCAAAGTAAGTGCTGAGAAAGTCACTGTTATGCCTTCTGTCAGTTTACCCAGTGTACCTCCGAGCAACTGCATGCACACTTGACTGAACTCCAGGGATGGCCCCTCCAAGCCTGCAGACGATTAGTAAAGGGGACACTTTATGGTAACTGAACAGACAAGAAACTTTCGAAACACTAATAAACTTTATGTTCTCCTTAAAGTGAATGAACAGCACTCTCTTAAGAATACTAAGGCTGAAGATTCCATCGAAAGTGAATGAAGAATGAGTCCATTAACACTCATAACCTAAAAAATTCATGTACCTTCCAAAATAGAAATTTCTGTCATGCTACTGAGTAATGACACATCATCCATCTAATATGGCAAGTTTAACAATCTGTTCTGAGAAATATGCTGGAAAAAAGCAATGCAAACTTTTGTGCAATATAACCTTTCCCCAACAAGAGAATCTTAAATTGTAATCAAAAATCTGAAATTTCTTATCAAACTGTCCTTATCAAATTCAGTTAATGATATGTGTGGTTAATAAAGTGAAAAATCAACAATGCTGAAAATCTAATACATAAAGAAGCGTGTTCACCTACAACATTATCAGTATGTAGCGAAATATCTGTCCAATACTCAACAAGACCACAAACAATGTACAATTACAATGAAGAAAAAAATACGCAACAGAGAACAACTTCCAACAGCCTACTGCTACTGTTTATCAATCTCTGCTCAGTCCCTAATACTTCTTGGGCTTTAATGCTCTGGGCAATGGTTTGTTTGGTGCCTGTAATCATCTGTTTGTACTTTATGGGGAGGGAGATGTACACTAATGGGGCCATATCTTTAAACTCTCTACTTTCAAAGAACTTTTTAGGCTTCTGTATGCTGTCTACATTCACATCATTATTCATTTTATTCCATTCAGTCACTACCCTTACACTATCAAACTACTTCTTTACACCTTTTCTAACTAGTTGCTTGCATAATTTCATGCTATGGGATATGGCTGTTATTTCCTGGCATCTTTCCAAAAATATGTTTACTGCTGACATCATCAAACTGGTTTTAAAAACTTAAAAGGTTGTAATCTAGTCACACCTTCTTCCATCTCCCATGGTGGACAAATCTAAGGTGTCTAACCTTTTCCTGTAACTTAGTCCTCTCAATTTTGGTACCAACTTTGCTGTTCTCAACTTGACCTTTTTCTTTAAGGCCTTTGTGCTTCCTTAGGTGCAGTAACTACAAACTTGGAAAGCATATTCTAGTTTTTGCCTATTGCACAATGTGAACAGGCTCTCTTGGAGACTGGTGTGTAGTTCAGCGTCTTTTCTCACAGATAAGTATGATGTTTGCTTTCTTCCACTCACTTGGCATTTTACTTTTCCTAGCAACATCTTGATCAACACTGCAAGTGATTTTTCAGGTATGTCTGCACACATCCTCAGCACATGGAGAACTTTCACCAGGAAAATCAGCTTTACATGGGTTAAGACCATTGAATAATCTTCTACCCACTGAAATGGTTCCCCCCTTTCTCCTGCCATGTTATCCAGCTTGTTGGTCAGCCTCCCATGCAGTACAGTGTCAAATTCTATCTGGCACATCAGATACAAACTATCCACCCTTTTGCCAGTATCACACTATAACCTGTTTGACAGTTTACAGCCTAACATACTGGAAACTTACACCTCTCCTTTATCAATATTTATTTTTCCCATACCAACAATTTAAGGATGGTATCACCTTGCTGATGGTGACATAACTATTCTTAATACAAGGTCACATTAAAAAGGGGAGCTGAATTACTGATTAGTCTTAATGCAAGAATGTATAAAAAAGAAGAGCTGAACCTACCCATGGTCTTTTGCAAAGTAAGAAGTCGTGTAGCAGTGTACAAGGAAAGGGCTGCCATGATCAGCATAATAATCAAACCTCCTGCAAATCCTGCCTGACCAAATGCCCATGGCATTGTCATCAGAGATGTACCCATCATGGTGTTCCAAATAGCAATGCTGTGAAATATAATGAAATAGGTTTTGAAAACAATAACAACCATCATACATTTTCTTATCAAAATATACATTTTTTCCAGAAATATATATTTAGCTCTGATACTTTATAAAACAGAAATGCATTTTATTGCAAAGGGATACTGTGACTATTGGTGACAATATAAACAAATACTGTACAACAAACTTACATGGTGATATGAGATGCCTGCTTGCCATCTGCATCTGGTACATGTCCAGGGATATACGGGAGGAACAACGCAGGTGGAACAATGTGGTCTGGTATCACCTAATATGTTTGGGCTCATTAGATGCTGACAAAAGGGAATGCATGTTCTAAATGTACAGATCTTAATACAAGTTTTTCCAATGAACATTCTGAAAATTGTGCGTATCACCTTACAGAAATAAAATCTAATTAGACAACCTCATGTGAAATTTAAATTGGTTAAATAAGTCATGAATACAGAAAATCTAAATGATTTATTAAAAGTTCTACAGAGGACATGGAGGAATGGAGTGAAAGAAGCTCTGGGGTACTGAATCCCGATTGTACAAGAGGGTGTGAGGCATGCACTGAACAGAATAAACTGGACTGATGTGGTATGCCGGGGGGTTAACATGCTGTCCATGACAAGAACCAGGGTATGTGAAGCAGTTGAAGTAAACCATGGAATAGTCTGACACTTGAATGAGGATATTTAGCCATACACATATATACATGTCAACATATACATATATACATGTACATACACACATGTACCTATTCATACTTGCTTGCCTTGCACTACCTTGTCTTACAGGAAACAGCATTGCTACCCCCTGCTTCAGCGAGGTAATGCCAGGAGAATAGACAAAAAAAAGGCCACAATCCCTGGCCAGCAGACAAAAAAGGCCACATTAGTTCCCTCAGTCTCTAACTGTCGTGTGTAATGCACCAAAACCACAGCTCCCACAGACCTTTCCATGGTTTACCCCAGACATTTCACATGCCCTGGTTCAGTCCAATGACAGCACGTTATAAGTAATAACCTAAATATTTTTGAGCAAAAAGCAGGAGGGTTGAGACAAAGATACTGAATAAAGTGAAATGCAGAAGACATCTTAAAATATAAACTATCTTTATGAAGTGAAAGTTGGGCAATGAGGGGAAAGCAACTAAACAGTGCAAGAAGTGAGGAACAATTAGACTTATCTCTAAGAATAATATGTCTCTATTGGTTACTTAAAAGGTAAAACTCAAACCAATTTATATAGCACTTCAAAATAACCTAACATATATCTGACATCCTGCTATTTTGCTCTCCATGCAGAAAAATGATTACATGTCAGAGGTAACAATCTATATTGCAGATTACCAGAGCATGGTCACTTGGGTGAACATCTGCTCGTAGTCTGGAGTAGTATCTGTAACGTGTGTACAGATGTGCATCGTCACTGCCACTGTAATTCGTTGGACCACCACTAATAGATGCACTGCGACCAGAGGCATGATGGAAGGGCCTCCTGAAATAATGGCAATCGTAAGTTCAAAACTTAGTAGCTTATCAAATAGCAGACAAAGTAGTTGCCTTACTTATCTTACAAATGACAATGCATAACTACCAACTAGAATGAAAACTCACCTTTTAGGCTTGTTATCATGCGTGTATGGAGAAGGACCCACTGTAATAGACCATGAGCTGGAGTAGAGGCTGTAAAAAAATGTATAATAAATAATACAATTGGTAATGTTCATATATTTCTTTATCTTTCTTTCATAACTATTTGCTATTTCCCACCTAAGCAAGGCAGTGTCAAGAACAGATGACTCAGCCCTCGAGTAAAAATCTTTAAGAGAGTTTAATAACAATATCAATGGGGAAGACTTTAAGCCCCACTCCCACGTCCCTGACACTCAAGCACAGCACAATAGATTACAGTAATATTTCTCCCCTATCCCCAGAAGGGTTATCATGATGGAAACATGAAGGATGGGGTGACACTTCTGATGAAGGGAGAGCTGTGAGACTGACTCAAAGATTGTAAGGGTGTGAGCTTAGGAGTGAGGGTGAGAATGAAAGTAGTTTACAAGAGATGAATATCAATGCTCCTGGTACTGAGATTGATAAAGAAAAAAGGGTGCTCTGTATGAGGAGCAGATTAAGAGATTCAGCAGTTTTGATCCAAGAGAATGTACCTTGAAGCTAAGACACCGGAATGTGCGAGTGGGTTGGCAAATGTAGGCATAATTGATGGGGGATGGAACTTCTAGTGTAAATGAAGACGGGGAACAATTTGTTAAGCTCTTCACCGAAAAAGGATTGGCGACTGGGAATAGTTGGTTTAAAATAAGATGCATACATAAGTATCAATGCAAGAGTGAGGATAGAACCCGAAAGGCACTAATGGATTATGCACTCATTAAAAGGCATGCAAATGGGAGGTTGATGGATGTTTATGAAAAGAGTGGAGCAGTGGAATATATGTTTGACAATTTCTTGATGGAGGCAAGTGTGAATGTCTGTAGTAGTAGTAGAAAAAAAAAAAACGGAGCAAATGACACATGAAAAAAATGGTAAAAGCTAGTGCACTTTGAAAAGAGTATGTGTGCAGAGACATCAAAAGCATGAACAGTGGAATAAGGTGAGAAGAGATGAAACAAGGGGAATGAAAAAGAAGTGGATGTTATTTAGAGAGGAAGTACTTACATTTGTGGATGAAGTATGCGGCATTTGGAAGGTGGCAGGATGATGTATGTGAAATGATCGTGGGGAGTGGACTATCGAAGTTAAATTGCTAATGAAAAAAATGTGTACGAATGGTATCTGAAAGGAGTGCACTTCAATAGGTGTACAGAGAAAGTGGTAGGTCAAGAGAGAGGTTCAGGGGCTAAAAAAAAAAAAAAGAAGACAGCACGAGAGATGGGTTGAATTCTTGCCTTTATACAAAGATATGTGAGAATACACGAGATGTTTTGGCATGCTGGGCACTTAGAATACATGAGCAGGCAGCTGCTCCCTGCAAAACCTCACCAGTGCCTTGCTTCATTCAGATGAAAACCCTATGGAATCAAAACATGAACCTAAAACATTTCAGGAACCTTGCCAATTCCATCTGCAGATGGTAATCATGGCCAAAGGAGAGATGACAAATAACATGTGTGACACTGCCTTTGAAAATGTATGGGAAGCAAACAAGTTTTTTTCTCAGACACTGCACAGCTCAGCAACTTTCATAAAAATCTCATAAGCTTACGAAATTAAACATAAATGGGTTAGCTTTTTGGAGTTATTTATAAAAATTGTGAAACTGAAACTTATGAAATACTACCAAGTTAATATGAAAATCAAGGACATTATTCACTAACCCAGTAAAGGAAGAAGACGCCCTTAAAAGAGGTGTGCGTTCATCTGCTACATGGGAAAAAGAACCAGGATGAACCCTGCTGGGGACGTTGAAAACTGTGTTACATCTGGGCATCCCAGGTATTTCCTCACCAGCTATTTCATCTGGTTCTTGATCTTCATCTACTCCCACTTTATCCTCCTCCTCACTTTCCTTATTTTCATCTTCAGTGGTGGTTGTTTCCTTACTATCTTCTCCAAATCCTTGTAATCCTTCCTCACCTTCCAGTGACATCTCTCCTTCATATTTGTCCATTACACCCTAAAAGATTGAATTATATAAATTTCTAGTCAGTAACCAAAAGAGTAAAATAAAACTAAAACATTTATCACCTGTATAATCATGGTTGTTTAATTTGTTTATGGATGGGGTTGTAAAGGAGGTAAATGCAAGAGTCCTGGAAAGAGGGGCAAGTATGAAGTCTGTTGGGGATGAGAGAGCTTGGGAAGTGAGTCAGTTGTTGTTCGCTGATGATACAGCGCTGGTGGCTGATTCATGTGAGAAACTGCAGAAGCTGGTGACTGAGTTTGGTAAAGTGTGTGGAAGAAGAAAGTTGAGAGTAAATGTGAATAAGAGCAAGGTTATTAGGTACAGTAGGGGTGAGGGTCAAGCCAATTGGGAGGTGAGTTTGAATGGAGAAAAACTGGAGGAAGTGAAGTGTTTTAGATATCTGGGAGTGGATCTGTCAGCGGATGGAACCATGGAAGCGGAAGTGGATCATAGGGTGGGGGAGGGGGCGAAAATTTTGGGAGCCTTGAAAAATGTGTGGAAGTCGAGAACATTATCTCGGAAAGCAAAAATGGGTATGTTTGAGGGAATAGTGGTTCCAACAATGTTGTATGGTTGCGAGGCGTGGGCTATGGATAGAGATGTGCGCAGGAGGATGGATGTGCTGGAAATGAGATGTTTGAGGACAATGTGTGGTGTGAGGTGGTTTGATCGAGTAAGTAACGTAAGGGTAAGAGAGATGTGTGGAAATAAAAAGAGCGTGGTTGAGAGAGCAGAAGAGGGTGTTTTGAAATGGTTTGGGCACATGGAGAGAATGAGTGAGGAGAGATTGACCAAGAGGATATATGTGTCGGAGGTGGAGGGAACGAGGAGAAGAGGGAGACCAAATTGGAGGTGGAAAGATGGAGTGAAAAAGATTTTGTGTGATCGGGGCCTGAACATGCAGGAGGGTGAAAGGAGGGCAAGGAATAGAGTGAATTGGAGTCATGTGGTATACAGGGGTTGACGTGCTGTCAGTGGATTGAATCAAGGCATGTGAAGCGTCTGGGGTAAACCATGGAAAGCTGTGTAGGTATGTATATTTGCGTGTGTGGACGTGTGTATGTACATGTGTATGGGGGGGGGGGGGTTGGGCCATTTCTTTCGTCTGTTTCCTTGCGCTACCTCGCAAACGCGGGAGACAGCGACAAAGTATAAAAAAAAAAAAAAAAAAAAAAAATAATCATGATACTTGTATAAGGTCTATTCACCCATTCTTTCATGGGGATAATAAACCTTTTAATATATACTTCACATTAATCCAATGGTAAACTGCAATAAGCGCTTACATGTACTCATTCTTACTCTTACGAAGCTGCCAAGCAAATATCTTGCAAAGTGGAGAAATTTTGATCTGCTAAGTCAGAGAAGTATTCTACAGGCCCTAATGACACGTCTACAGATAACAAACAGCAGTGGACACATCACCTCAGCACGCTATCAACTTAATGCCCCAATTTCTGAACAATCAGGAAGACATATACTTATCAAACTGACCATATTTTCTTGAGTTTTAGCTGCACATTTCTTTGAAAATGAAAAAGAAAGAAATGATCTTTCCTACAGCCAACACTAGTATAATTCACATTGGTTGACATAAAATTATACTGACTAAATGCACACTACACCCTGCTCATGCTTTAATTATTGTACCTTTCAATGGAAGTTACCTTTTAAAAGAATGAGGAGCGGATATCAGAATAACGTAAACATTCAAACAGATAGCTTGAAATTTATTATTGTTACAAGTTGTGATTTTTCAAACATCTTTAAATTATCAGTGTGAGAGAAAGCACATTCACCGTAATTAGTTCCGGGGAAATACAACATCAACTGACATATTTCTGACATGCTAATTGCTGATAAGTTTTTATCTGAAATTAGTGAATAATTCTATCCCACTGTTGGTCAGTTGGCTTTTAGATACATGCCAATCTTACACTTCCTCAATACTTTTTAAATACAAAACAATAGAAATAATTTCATCTTTGGCATACTGTGTGACCAAGGTGGGAAATGTTTGAGGGGAAAAAAAAAATCCCTTGACAGCCCCATGTAATGAGGCTCAAGCAAAAAAAAATTCCAGAAAGTCAATACGACAGTGTAATTACCTATTTGTAAATGTCCTTCAAACACCATCCAAAATAGGGTAACTCTTGGTTACTGAGGTAACCAGGAAGAGGTTTCAGGAGATTCTATTTCCAATTATGTTTCACATATTTCAACATCACTTAAGCCCACAATTTTCCTTCCCTTCATAGCTCTTCCTACTATTGAGATATTATCGTAAACTAACGAATTATCCTAGTCATGCTCCCCTGGTTTTAATCTATTATCCACATGAAGTACAACCAATCAATACAATTCTGTGATTCAAAATACAAAAAAATAGAAAATTACACTATTGTATTTAATGGTGCCTGAAGGGGAAGTCAAACTGGACATGTAGAGGCAGTGTAAACGATAGAGTTTAAGATTACTGAAACAATGTCAGACTGTTTTCTGTATCAGCATGTCTAGGATACACAATGAATCCCAAGTCTTCCCAAGTCTATCAGATCTTACGACATGAAGCGTGGTAAAATATGGTGTATGGTGTCAACAGTTAACTGGCATATATGGCACAGGTGTTCCTATTCTGAAACTGCAGTCAATTCATACTGAGTGAGAAACTGAGGTCATGATATAATTCTACTTCACCAACAATGGAATATGCATCTCAGAGAAAACCTCTTCAGTGTCAGGGTGATAAGAAAGTGTGGAATAATCTATCAAATCAGTGACTGAGGTTCCGATTCCTGGGCTGTTTCGAAAAACATCTTAATAAGCGATGGAGGAGAGAGTAGATGTTCTACGACATTAAAGCACCAGGATGTTTAGTGAGGTTGCAACATTCATACCTAACGATAAACACCTAAATCTTTTGGTCAGTACGTTCATAAAGTATAAGAAAATGAGGCATCATGTCTGCCGTAAGTCATTACCTCTTTGTCTCATAAGTCTGGCAACTGTTTATCTCATTCTTTCTCCCTATGCATCAATTACCGCAACTTAACTAATACTGAACCATTAATTAGGAACTTAGAGGGACACCAAAGTAGCCAGCCCAAGCTTAATACCACCCACCCAAGACCTATTCCGCACCAACCACTCCGCCTAAGCTGGTAAGCTGATATATATACAAGCCCTGACCTATTCCACACCAACCTCCCCACTTAAGCGGGTAAGCTGATATATATACAAGCCCTGACCTATTCCGCACCAACCTCCCTGCTTAAGCTGATAAGCTAATATATAAATAAGCCCTGTCCTATTCCGCACCAACCACCCCGCTTAAGCTTCTAAGCTGAAATATACAAGCCCAGTCCTGTTCCACACCAACCTCCCTGCTTAAGCTGGTAAGCTGATATATATACAAGCCCTATCCTGTTCCACACCAACCTCCCCCCTTAAGCTGGCAAGCTGAAATATATAAGCCCAGTCCTATTGCACACCAACCACCCTGCTTAAGCTTCTAAGCTGATATATATACAAGCCCTGTCCTATAGCACTTACCTATAGCCACCACCGTCTCCTGTGTCCCTCTACCCTCCCCCCCCCTCACTCACGTGGTTACATTTTGAACAGGGGGGAGGGAGGGAGGGAAATTGAATAGGGGGAGAGGGAAATTGAATAGGGGGAAGGAAAGGAAGAAGACACCCTAATAATGGTTTGTAGATCAGTGGACGCCTCTAGCACCCTGGATGCATGAACCCACCCCGCATCTTGCCATATACGGGGTGTCAATATCCCTTTTCCCCCCCATGGACGGGGTGGTTGACTAGGGGGAGGAAGGGGGGGATGATGATGATGTCCGTAGAGCCCATTCCCTCTCTATCTACTACTACTACTTATAAGTACAACCGTATAAGTAAAACACAACCAAACTACTTATAAGAGACACTTTAAGGATGGAGGTGGGTTAAATGGGGGGGAGGTAATGATGAGATTTGCCAACTGACCTGTCCCGCGAGGAAGGTGGAGAGACCATGTGACTAACGCCAGCTGTTGCTAAGTCCGCCTCCAGCTGACTACTGTTTACCAGCTCCCTCCCTCACCCCCTCACCTCCCGGAGGTTATCGTACCGCACGGGACATTATCGTACACCCATTCACCCTATCCCTTCCTTCTCCATGTGGAGGTTATCGTACCGCACGGGACATTATCGTACACAATCGTACACCCTCTTTCCCCATCACCACCTCCTTCTACTCCTAAGAGGTTATCGTACCGCACGGGACATTATCGTACACCCCCTCTCACCTCCTCCTCCTCCTCCTGCCTGTGGAGCTTATCGTACCGCACCGGACATTATCGTACACCCCTCTCACCCTATCTCCCGCCCAAAGTCTTTACACACTGGGAATGGCATTTTTTTTTTAGTCTTATCTCTTATCTCCAGAGGTCATGACCATGCCCGTAGTGAGGGGGGGGGGTGTCTGGTGCATGAGGCCTCGTAGCCCATTCATGCATGGCCTCAAAGCGCCGTGAGGTGATATATATATATATTTTTTTTTTTATAACGCTGCAGTTTCCTTCATGTGTTAGTGGACTGTCAAAACGTACTGGGACATGACTTTTTTTTTTCCCTTTGAGAATTCCATCCCACAGTGGAACCTCTTAGTGTAAATGACTTATAATAACTACCGTGCTCTTCCCCTGATAGACAGATAATATCTGGTGATATTATGATGTCTTCCCCCATAGTAACAAAATGATAAATACCAGCAAGGCTTATTTATGGTATAGACAAATCACCTTCCACTTCCTAAACGTGTCAAACTATATAATTTCAAACTACTTTTTTTAATATTATAATTAAAGGAGAATACAGCTGTCACAAAATACCCTACACCCCCTCTCCAAACATATTAAAATCCTAATATCAAATACACACACACACACAATTGCTTCAATTCTATCAAAAATGATGTAATATATATATATATATATATATATATATATATATATATATATATATATATATATATATATATATATATATATTGTAGTGGACCAATTCAATTCCTTCAATATATGGCTAGTTTTAGTAGGGTGAAATGAGACAACATGCCCCCAAATTTTTGAAATATCTTTCTTTGACATCAGTGGCCCTGTGTTAAAAAAAAAATAGATATACTGAGCAATTTGGTTAGCCATTTCCGGTTCTTATCATGCCGAGATAACATTTAAATGGATATCATATTGATATCAATGTATATACCTCTCACATTAACCTGAAGTAAAACTTATCTATTTTTTCTTATCTTTTCAAGAGCCTAGGTGGGGGCTATAGAGGAGTTCTGTGTACTACAATAACTAGTAAATGAGTACTTGAGACTGCTAACTAATCTTTTTTTAACATAAATCACTTATCCATAAATAGAAATTAGTCTATTGGACCCTTCTCCATCCCATTATCTATCTATCGTTGGAGTTCATCATAATCATATTGTTCTTTCATCCATCCAGCTTATCCATCAATTTTAATTAATTTCTCAATAATCAAACATGGTCTCTATATAACATTTCTTAACCTGAATTATCATTATTCTTTTATTTAACAGCTGATATCCAGTAATTATATTTCTATATAGTAATCAATTCCATCACATCTATGTGTGCCAAAAATAAATAAATAAATAAAATAGGAAGACGTCCTTCTTTATTTACGACCTTCCCATTTATTTCTTTATTTCTTTCCCTCAGTCACCTCAATTTACGACCTTCCCCCTTTATTTCTTTTCCTCATTCTTTATTTCTTTTCCTTAGTCACCTCAATGTCCTTCAACAACATCATTAAGAAATACTAATGGATTTTGGAGAATTGTTTGAAGGAGTATTTTTCGACACACTAATTCCTCCTTTATCCTCCCTGTTTCTTACCCCTCTCCCCATTATTTATTACCCCTCTCCCCCATTTTTTATTATCCCTCTCCCCCATTATTTATTATCCCTCTCCCCCCCATTATTCATCCTACATTCTTCCATCTCCTTATCTTTACTTAGATAACCAATGGCGTCTTTATAATCTCCTGTCCCTTACTTCACCCATTTCTCCCAACTTTACTGGAAATCCTACCTTTATTAAAGGGGGGGGGGTAATTAAGGACCTAATTGGCATAATACCACAAGCCTAACTACGAGTGACCTCTGAATGGAGCCTTGTATGATCATATCCCAAAAAAGGGGCCTAGTTGACCCTGCTTCCTGCGCGGAGTGCCTTGGAGATGCAGGACGCCCCATGGGAATGGGGTACCAAGGTGATGGGTGTCACAAACAATGGTAATTAGGAATGGTGTGTCTCCAAATATATATATATATATATATATATATATATATATATATATATATATATATATATATATATATATATATATACACACACAGCCACATCTGGTAGTTCACATGGGAATGGGGGGTGATGGGGGTGGGGTGTTTATCTCGTACAGCCGAAGGGTATGGTCAAATTTAAGGAGGTCAAAGGCTCCCGACCCTGTGGGAATGGGGATCAAACACGACCTTGAACAACACCACCGCTTTCCCCATCCCCATCTCTCTCTTCCACCCATCCCTTCCTCCCCCTTCCCATGAAGCCTAGCCTCTCACACTTTGCTTGTTTGCTATCTACAATAGTTTCATGTCCACGTCTATCCAACCTCATCCCATAGACTAGAATAGAACTCGAGATAAGATAGATATGGGTCATTACCCATACCTATATGTATGGGAAAGGCAATAATAATATTGATTGTGGAAAGGAAGGGGTCATTACCCATACCTATATGTATGGGAAAGGCAATAATAATATTGATTGTGGAAAGGAAGGAGTCATTACCCATACCTATATGTATGGGAAAGGCAATAATGATATTGATTGTGGAAAGGAAGGGGTCATTACCCATACCTATATGTATGGGAAAGGCAATATTGATATTGATGTGGAAAGGAAGGGGTCATTACCCATACCTATATGTATGGGAAAGGCAATAATAATATTGATTGTGGAAAGGAAGGGGTCATTACCTATACCTATATGTATGGGAAGGGCAATAATGATATTGATTGTGGAAAGGAAGGGGTCATTACCCATACCTATATGTATGGGAAGGGCAATAATGATATTGATTGTGGAAAGGAAGGGGTCATTACCCATACCTATATGTATGGGAAAGGCAATAATGATATTGATTGTGGAAAGGAATGGGTCATTAAATGCCTCCCCATTTCCCACACGGGTAATTTGCGCCCACGATAGACACGCACCGATAGATAGATAAGAGAGAGGACGTTGGATAGACAGGCAAACCATAGTGTGTGAGTCATAGACACATACCATGATAATAAGAGGTCGTGAGTACCTCACAATCGCCTCATAAACCCACCTACGCAGCTGTGAACAAGGGGGGGGGGGACACACACACACACACACACACACACACAGACACACACACAGACACACACACAGACACACACACACACACACACACACACACACACAATGCCAGCAACTCATAAAAACTAACAGAGGTGAATTTTGAGTGTCTCAAAAAGTCCACAGCTAATTCCAGCTATAAAAATTCTTAGTAGCAATTCCAGCTATAAAAATTCTTAGTAGCAATTCTAGCTATAAAAATTCTTAGTAGCAATTCCAGCTATAAAAATTCTTAGTAGCAATTCTAGCTATACAAATTCTATTGCGTTTAAAGTGATTTTTCTCCTTTTTATATAGGAAATATAGACGAGGTGCTATATCAAGTGATGTGTATTAGACCATCCTATAAGGACTATAGAGAGGAATTATATAGCACTATATACCAAAAGTAAATAAAGGTACGAGTTTATATATAGATATATATATATATATACATCAGATTTGATCGCGTTTTTCCCATGGCGTTTTGAGCAGGACGCAAATGCCGACCAAAAACCTTGTTCTGTTGCTTGTTCTGCTGTTGTATGTCGACTTATATTTATAAATAATAAGGGTTCAACCCTTTTATTTATTACCCTTTATTTATTTATTTATTTCTAACGTTCTCTCATACCACAGAACCATTTTTCTGGGCAGCAGTAACTAAAACGAGGCCATTAAACATCTCTTTTCTTATATATATATATATATATATATATATATATATATATATATATATATATATATATATATTCCTATGAGTCCACGGTGAAAATGAAACACGAAAAGTTCCCAAGTGCACTTTCGTGTAATAATCACATCATCAGGGGAAGACACAAGATATATATATATATATATATATATATATATATATATATATATATATATATATATATATATATATATATATATATATAGGGTGCGTAAGACAAGGGAGCAAATGGGAACTTCAGTGAAGGGCGTAAATGGGGAGGTGATAACAAGTAGCGGTGATGTGAGAAGGAGATGGAATGAGTATTTTGAAGGTTTGTTGAATGTGTCTGATGACAGAGTGGCAGATATAGGGTGTTTTGGTCGAGGTGGTGTGCAAAGTGAGAGGGTTAGGGAAAATGATTTGATAAACAGAGAAGAGGTAGTAAAAGCTTTGCGGAAGATGAAAGCCGGCAAGGCAGCAGGTTTGGATGGTATTGCAGTGGAATTTATTAAGAAAGGGGGTGACTGTATTGTTGACTGGTTGGTAAGGTTATTTAATGTATGTATGACTCATGGTGAGGTGCCTGAGGATTGGCGGAATGCGTGCATAGTGCCATTGTACAAAGGCAAAGGGGATAAGAGTGAGTGCTCAAATTACAGAGGTATAAGTTTGTTGAGTATTCCTGGTAAATTATATGGGAGGGTATTGATTGAGAGGGTGAAGGCATGTACAGAGCATCAGATTGGGGAAGAGCAGTGCGGTTTCAGAAGTGGTAGAGGATGTGTGGATCAGGTGTTTGCTTTGAAGAATGTATGTGAGAAATACTTAGAAAAGCAAATGGATTTGTATGTAGCATTTATGGATCTGGAGAAGGCATATGATAGAGTTGATAGAGATGCTCTGTGGAAGGTATTAAGAATATATGGTGTGGGAGGCAAGTTGTTAGAAGCAGTGAAAAGTTTTTATCGAGGATGTAAGGCATGTGTACGTGTAGGAAGAGAGGAAAGTGATTGGTTCTCAGTGAATGTAGGTTTGCGGCAGGGGTGTGTGATGTCTCCATGGTTGTTTAATTTGTTTATGGATGGGGTTGTAAAGGAGGTGAATGCAAGAGTCCTGGAAAGAGGGGCAAGTATGAAGTCTGTTGGGGATGAGAGAGCTTGGGAAGTGAGTCAATTGTTGTTCGCTGATGATACAGCGCTGGTGGCTGATTCATGTGAGAAACTGCAGAAGCTGGTGACTGAGTTTGGTAAAGTGTGTGGAAGAAGAAAGTTGAGAGTAAATGTGAATAAGAGCAAGGTTATTAGGTACAGTAGGGGTGAGGGTCAAGTCAATTGGGAGGTGAGTTTGAATGGAGAAAAACTGGAGGAAGTGAAGTGTTTTAGATATCTGGGAGTGGATCTGTCAGCGGATGGAACCATGGAAGCGGAAGTGGATCATAGGGTGGGGGAGGGGGCGAAAATTTTGGGAGCCTTGAAAAATGTGTGGAAGTCGAGAACATTATCTCGGAAAGCAAAAATGGGTATGTTTGAGGGAATAGTGGTTCCAACAATGCTGTATGGTTGCGAGGCGTGGGCTATGGATAGAGATGTGCGCAGGAGGATGGATGTGCTGGAAATGAGATGTTTGAGGACAATGTGTGGTGTGAGGTGGTTTGATCGAGTAAGTAACGTAAGGGTAAGAGAGATGTGTGGAAATAAAAAGAGCGTGGTCGAGAGAGCAGAAGAGGGTGTTTTGAAATGGTTTGGGCACATGGAGAGAATGAGTGAGGAGAGATTGACCAAGAGGATATATGTGTCGGAGGTGGAGGGAACGAGGAGAAGAGGGAGACCAAATTGGAGGTGGAAAGATGGAGTGAAAAAGATTTTGTGTGATCGGGGCCTGAACATGCAGGAGGGTGAAAGGAGGGCAAGAAATAGAGTGAATTGGAGTCATGTGGTATACAGGGGTTGACGTGCTGTCAGTGGATTGAAGCAAGGCATGTGAAGCGTCTGGGGTAAACCATGGAAAGCTGTGTAGGTATGTATATTTGCGTGTCTGGACGTGTGTATGTACATGTGTATGGGGGGGGGGGGGGTTGGGCCATTTCTTTCGTCTGTTTCCTTGCGCTACCTCGCAAACGCGGGAGACAGCGACAAAGTATAAAAAAAAAAAAAAAAAAAAAAAAAAAATATATATATATATATATATATATATATATATATATATATATATATATATATATATATATATATATATAATTCAAAATCTAAGCCATTGGGATTAGGATTTTGATATCATTGATGGCTTAAGTTTAAGTGATGAATTCAACACTTTTTTTATCTTGAAAAAATTAAGTGTTTCACAGCCAGTGTAATAGTGTAAGTGTGGCGTGTGTGCATGTGTAGGTGTATGTGTGCCCCCACACCCCACAGTTCCACCCGGCTGTTCATCCTCAATCCAGTCCATACAGGTGTGCCAATATCAGTGGGTGGGGGAGAAGTGGGGGAGTTGTTTAGAACACAAATTAAAAGCAATTTGGAAAGTCTTGAACTTGAGAAATGATGAGTGAGTGAGTGAGTGAATGAACCCCCACCCCCCCACGCGGGGCCCCCAGCTTATATATACTCAATGACCTTAAACCACGAAAACCCCTTGTTAAACCCCTTGTTATCATGTCTCATCGTATGGCTAATGACCTTAAACCACGAAAGCCCCTTGTTAAACCCCTTGTTATCATTTCTCTTCGTATAGGCCTAATTACCTTAAACCACGAAAACCCCTTGTTAAACCCCTTGTTATCATTTCTCATCGAATAGGCCTAATTACCTTAAACCACGAAAGCCCCTTGTTAAACCCCTTGTTATCATGTCTCATCGAATAGGCCTAATTACCTTAAACCACGAAAGTCCCTTGTTAAACCCCTTGTTATCATGTCTCATCGTATATGCCTCATTACTTTAAACCACGAAAGCCCCTTGTTAAACCCCTAAGTTACACACCTATGTTAAACACCTTGTTAAACACCTATGTTAAACACCTTGTTAAACACCTATGTTAAACACCTTGTTAAACACCTATGTTAAACACCTTGTTAAACACCTATGGCAAACAAGGCCCCAAATTGGCATTTAATTAAAACATGACCTAATTAGAGTCATTAAGTAATTAATTAATCACACGTCTCCAGCTCCCGAGGGTGTATCAGTTCACACACAATGCTCACCAACCAAACATAAACAACAAACAAACAAACAAACAAATATTGGAACGTAAACAACATGGACGCCAATTTTGACCCTTAAGCTAATTACACCCCTGGTCCATCTTCCCCCCCCCCCCCCTTCCTTAATGACACCATTCCTCCAATATTTTCCCATGGCTGAAACTACTTCAGTATGCAAATGAGGCTTAGGGCCACAAGATTAGGGCCACAATATTAGGGCCACAACATTAGGGCCACAATATTAGGGCCACAGCATCAGGGCCACAATATTAGGGCCACAAGATCAGGGCCACAACATTAGGGCCACAATATTAGGGCCACAACATCAGGGCCACAACATTAGGGCCACAATATTAGGGCCACAGCATCAGGGCCACAAGATCAGGGCCACAACATTAGGGCCACAATATTAGGGCCACAAGATCAGGAGCACAACATCAGGGCCACAAGATTAGGGCCACAACATCAGGGCCACAACATTAGGGCCACAAGATCAGGGCCACAGCATCAGGGCCACAACATCAGGGCCACAACATTAGGGCCACAATATTAGGGCCACAAGATCAGGGCCACAAGATCAGGAGCACAACATCAGGGCCACAAGATTAGGGCCACAACATCAGGGCCACAACATTAGGGCCACAAGATCAGGGCCACAGCATCAGGGCCACAACATTAGGGCCACAATATTAGGGCCACAAGATCAGGGCCACAAGATCAGGAGCACAACATCAGGGCCACAAGATTAGGGCCACAACATCAGGGTCACAACATTAGGGCCACAACATTAGGGCCACAAGATTTGGGCCACAACATCAGGGCCTCAAGATTAGGGTCACAGCATCAGGGCCACAAGATTAGGGCCACAAGATCAGGGCCACAAGATCAGGGCCACAACGTCAGGGCCACAAGATTAGGGCCACAACATCAGGGCCTCAAGATTAGGGTCACAGCATCAGGGCCACAACAGTGAGGGCCACAAGATTAGAGCCACAACATTAAGGCCACAAGATCAGGGCCACAAGATTAGGGCCACAACATCAGGGCCACAACATTAGGGCCACAACATCAGGGCCACAACATTAGGGCCACAGCATCAGGGCCACAACATCAGGGCCACAACGTCAGGGCCACAAGATTAGGGCCACAACATCAGGGCCACAACATTAGGGCCACAGCATCAGGGCCACAACATCAGGGCCACAACGTCAGGGCCACAAGATTAGGGCCACAACATCGAGTTCGTTCAACACACGTGTGTGTGTGTGTGTGTGTGTGTGTGTGTGTGTGTGTGTGTGTGTGTGTGTGTGTGTGTCTGTGTGACTGACTGGGGGAGGGGGGGGCCACACCACGCCACCCCACGCCTAGTTTCCACGCCCTTGCCAAGGTCGCCTTCTGGGAAATCGAACACCTCAATGAAGGGAGGCGTGTGCGTGCGTGTGCGTGCGTGTGCGTGTGTGTGTGTGATAGGAAGTGAGGAGACGTGGGGTCGTTTAAGTGTGTACCCGGAAGTGTGTGTGGGGGTGCGGGGGTGTGTGTGGGGGGGTGTGGGGGGGTGTGGGTGGGGTGTGGGGGTGTGTGTGGGGGGGTGTGGGGGTGTGTGTGTGGGGTGTAGGGTGTGTGTGAGGTGTGTGTGTGTGTGTGTGTGTGTGGGGGGGGGGTGGGTGTGTGGGGGTGTGTGGGTGTGGGGTGTGTGTGAGGGTGTGGGGTGTGTGTGTGTGTGTGTGTGTGTGTGTGTGGGGTGTGTGTGGGGTGTGTGTGTGGGGTGTGTGGGGTGTGTGTGGGTGTGGGGTGTGTGTGAGGGTGTGGGGTGTGTGTGGGGTGTGTGTGTGGGGGTGTGTGGGGTGTGTGGGGGTGTGGGGTGTGTGTGGGGTTGTTCAATCACACACGTAGAGAACTCGCTCCTCTTTCTCCAATGGTGGTAGTTAAGTGGTAGTTACGATGGGGGTAATTCAAGTGTCTTTAACTACCTCGTTAAAGGTCATGGTTGGGTCATGGGTCATATGTACCATTTTTGGGGGGACTATGGTCTATAATGGCTCGTTTGAACTATGGCATTAGGGCTGTTCCATGCAGCTATGTTAAACTACCCTTCACGTCGTTAGGGCTAAACTACCCTTTACGTCGTTAGGTCGTTTCAGCAGACTAGAGGCGTAACCCACAGGCGCTGTTAAGGGTGTTGAGCAAACCAATGAAGCGTTGCAAGGCCAGCCCTTATCTTGTCAAGGGTTCAAGGTTACAATGCCGGCTAGGTTA